>NW_018466137.1:0-551 GCF_002113885.1 Mizuhopecten yessoensis
GAATTCTGATGCAGTCAAACGTTATTTTAGAGTCCCAGTTTTTGAAGACACTGACCTGCAGGTTTAAGGGATGAAGGCTCTTTGGTTATCCTCTTGGTTATATATAACTGGTAAGTGCACAGGACTGTCTGAGGCGGCTTGTATTACATGCTAGTTTTTCCTGGACATGGTTCGATTGTTGGTAAAGAGTCTGTACCCATTAGCTCTGAAATATTCTTTACAACTTATGTTAACTGATTTAGGCAAAATGTTGTGCTTAAAACTAGATTTTTTATGAAGAAGTTTTAGTTATTGTTTGTTATCTATTTGGAGTACTGTTTATTCTCACAGGGATATAAGACTTCTGAGGCTGCGTATGTCTCGTGTGCATGTATGTGCAGTGATGTATAATAAGTATGCATACTTTGATTTGGTTATTGTATACATGTACATGTCCTAGTCAGTCAATTAAAAATGGAGATTGACTACTTGCAGGAACTTCAATAATGAATGATTGTTCGCTTGTAAATGTGATGTATTTTCCATTGTTTCATGTTAAAGGTTACTACTTA
>NW_018466138.1:0-551 GCF_002113885.1 Mizuhopecten yessoensis
ATAAGATGATAAAAATCACAATAATTAAGTCGAACTTCAAAATGATCGTGTGACAACATTAACACGAGATTATAGTTCAAACACATAACGACATACGCACTCTGTTCTCCAAATTGTATAGATAATGATTTAAACACCTTATTCAAATTCCTTGATATTTAAGTAGCATTTGTTGGATTACATTTATTGATCTACCATAAATCAAAGTAGTATTAGTGAGAATGTGATATAGCATTTGTAGCCTTTTCACAAGGAATTTCTAGAATGTTGGCGATGCATGACTAAAACAAAATCAAATTAACATTACATACATAAAATACATGCATTACTACATATATAAAACGTCGATACCTATATACATGATGATAAGGATCAATATTTCATTGTATATAAATTGGTTCACAGGTATTGTGCTACTTAACAACCCTTTATACACGACCTGTGCATTGTTCTACTGGTATAGTGATACAGACAATATTCACACCATTCACTAAAGTGTCATCCGCCTCAAACTGTGGCAATACAACATATTTAATTGCAGTTGCATCGCA
>NW_018466139.1:0-551 GCF_002113885.1 Mizuhopecten yessoensis
ATGTCAATAACAATAACTCACTGTATTGTTTGTCGAAATATCAAATTAATTACAATAACTCAGTTTTTTGTATGTCGACATATCAAGTTGATAACAGTAACTCGATATATGGTATGCCGACATATCATAAATATCATTAACAGAAGATAAAAGATAAAGATAGTAACATATATCTTATTTCAATATCCAGTATATTGTGTTTCATAGAATTACCTGAATTTACTGAATTAGCATAAGTTGACATCTAGTATTTATCTCAAGATACATTACCTGACATAACAAGAAACTTGTTGCTATCTCGAAATAATTTTTGTTGGGATGTATATTGAAAAGTCTATATCAAATTGCATTTATATGCTTCCGTATGAAGGTGTCAGTATTCAACAGTTATTTTTTATTCCAATATCAACGTAAAAAACGGGCTTAATCTACTGCCATTAAATAGTCCGAAAGGGAACCTGTCATTCTAATATATGATTAATAGAATCATTCACCCCCTTTGGGGTGAGAAAGGGGAATCTCAACCCGAGGGGGAAGATTCTTATGTTTGG
>NW_018466140.1:0-551 GCF_002113885.1 Mizuhopecten yessoensis
TTGTGTAGGGCTCTCGGTGGTGTTGGCCAGGTAGAGCTGATACCCAGCAAATCTTAATTGGAAATTATCTATAACGAGGAACAATGGCGTGTTACAGTAATATTGATATATAGAATAATAGAAAACAGATAGACTATAGGCAAAGCATGAATAGTAAACATTACAATCATGGGGAGTTTGCGATGTTAGAATTAAATGTATAGACTGTAGTAAGTCCACAAAGCAAGTAAGGTAAGAAACTAATATTGTATACTCTCCCTTTAACTACTTACTTACCATTTAAAGACAACACCGATAACCTTATAAGAATACGAACAGGTACTTTACTGTGAAAATCAGCTTCGTAATATAAGAACAAAAAATGTGTTTCCTTTGACAAGTCGTTACGAATATACATGAACTGGTTCAAGGAAAGTCCCTAATATAGCTATGCACATTATTGTAAAGATACCTGAATTACGGACATGCGTTGGACAAAAAGCTCATACATAGTTCATTCAGTTTCATGAAGGCTTCAAGTAAACATGGTATTTTGTTGTCGTTTTCAAGAT
>NW_018466141.1:0-551 GCF_002113885.1 Mizuhopecten yessoensis
TTATATTTTGTTGACGTGATATAAGTATAGCTTTATGTTGTCTTCCCTTTTTGTGACTTTTTAATTAGATCGATATAGGTCAAACTGTGTTATCAATTAACCATATGATATGTAACTAAGCGCGATCGGGTTATCGCGGTAGAAAACTAAGATTCTGTAATCTTATTCTAACAAAAACGTTAGCCGATTGAGTTCGGGATGTTGCAGATTCTTATCCCATAACCGAGGTAACCCAAACTCACATAGTTACAGGAAAGTGTTTCTCGATTATATTTCAATTTCTATCATGGTACACAGGTATCCCGTGTGGGCCCTAAATTTAATATGACCTCTTCACAACTAAAGCTGTGTTTGAAAGCGTCCACATAAACAATGTACATGTAGGTTGTGCTGATAGGAGATGAAAACCATAATTCACGGCATAAATATATATCTATATATACTGGGAATAATAATGTTAACGCAAACTTATTATGTTGAATAATAAAAAGAATTATTTCAATACTGACTCCTATTTGGTATATCTTGCGGATGAATACATCATCAAATCA
>NW_018466142.1:0-551 GCF_002113885.1 Mizuhopecten yessoensis
GGGCTAGGGGGAGCAATAGTTACAGTTGGAGAAGGCTGAACGGGGAATTGTGTTTCAGGCATATTTTCACTAATCTCATTATCAAAAGGAATGTTCGCTTCCGAAAATATATCTGAAAAAATATCGTCTGCAAGTCCTTCCACAAGCTGATGTTTTGGTGCTGTATGTATTGTTCCATCGGAAAAATAGTTGTAACTTTATACATTACGTTCGTTCTTAGAGGTAACACTTGTAAGTCAGCGATTTTTCCTTTTTCACCGCTTGCGCCTATGCAAACAACTCCTATTTTAAACTATAAGTCCATCTTGCAATGTATTACAGAAATAGCAGACGGAATGTAAACATAGTACGAGTTACTCCCCTAGACGAAAAAGTAGTTCCGCGCTAACCCGCGCGTGTTAATGATCCAGACCCGTGGGTCTGATAGAACTTTCCAGCACCGCCGGAAATGCGGATATCTCGGTCTGGTATGAAAGGAAAATTGATTGCGTCATTTGGAATACGTCTTCAAAACAAGAGGCCCAGGGGCCTTAATAGCTCACCTGGTATTT
>NW_018466143.1:0-551 GCF_002113885.1 Mizuhopecten yessoensis
TTGCATAAAGGCACATTTCGATTTTTCTCTGTATTCTACAATAGAACATATCTTTCGGAACACCTAAGACGTGTTTTTTTCATTCATTTGTCATTTAGTACCACTGATGGATGTGGCCTTAATCGACGAAATGGCCATATGACGCAGTAAAATGTTTAGTTTGTTTGGCTGCTAGTGCTGTCCTTATATGTAATGACTGTATCTCATGGTCTTTATCACGAAAGTAGTCTGCGTATTACGTATGCTTCGATAGACTTCCCTAAACATTGTTCGGTTTTTGGTTCGTTTGTATAATCAGTTGATGTACTTTTTTTCATAGACCCAAAAGACTAGACAAACGAAAGTCTTGATCAATGCTATCAATACTGGACGACAATAGTCCATGTTAATGAAACTGTAATTTGTACTAAATTCTCCATTTATGTGAATATGAATGCCATGGACCGATTGTTGACGTCATAATTGTTATGTTGGATACCACTGACTCTCCCCGAGCGATGGCTGTTCTGTTCAGTGAACAAGCATACCGACAAGATACATATATATTAACT
>NW_018466144.1:0-551 GCF_002113885.1 Mizuhopecten yessoensis
CAACTTTTTGTTGTGTCATACGTCATATCAACAAGTGGTACAGTTCGCTTCATGTGATACAAATACCTGACGATGTTGTATTGCACATCTCGTGGTCACGTGACCTAAAAGAATCAGCATTAACCTAATTGACAAAATATGACACACCTTTTTATCTTCATTGCGATCATATATGTTGGGATGCAATGATGCAAATACCCTTACAAGAAGCCAAAGGTCACGGGGCTCTCAGCACATATTTATAGTGGCACAGATTTCATTGAGCCGTATTTGGGAGCCGTTTCACTTTTTCTTCCGTTTAAGTGATATCACTATAATGATTAGATGACATCAATGTGTCAGTGATGTTATCAGTTTGAATTGGTGATATAACCACAATCTTCATCGAAATATCATTGTATTGACTGCTTCATTTCGCAGAAACAATTAAACAATTGACAAAGTTACAGTTATACTCCCAATCACAATAAACCGTTGTGAAGACTGTAAGTCCTCAAGAATAATAATGCAAGCTAGATGTTTGTTTTCTAGACAACGCTGCACATTTAAAA
>NW_018466145.1:0-551 GCF_002113885.1 Mizuhopecten yessoensis
AGTGTTACACTAACTATAGTACTATCTCACGGTAGTGTTACACTAGCTATAGTATTATCTCACGGTAGTGTTACACTAACTATAGTATTATCTCACTGTAGTGTTACATAAACTATAGTACTATCTCACGGTAGTGTTACACTTACTATAGTACTATCTCACTGTAGTGTTACACTAACTATAGTACTTTATCACTGTCATGTTACATTAACTATAGTACTATCTCACTGTAGTGTTACACTATCTATAGTACTATCTCACTGTAGTGTTACACTAACTAAAGTACTATATCACGGTAGTGTTACACTAACTATAGAACAATCTCAAGGTAGTGTTACACTAACTATAGTACAATATCACGGTAGTGTTACACTAACTATAGTACAATCTCACTGTAGTGTTACACTAACTATAGTACTATATCACTGCAGTGTTACACTAACTATAGTACTATCTCACTGAAGTGTTACATAAACTATAGTACAATCTCACGGTAGAGTTACACTAACTATAGTACAATCTCACGGTAGTGTTACACCAACTATAGTACT
>NW_018466146.1:0-551 GCF_002113885.1 Mizuhopecten yessoensis
TTAGGAAATAACGTAGAACATTGCAACGTTCACACTTTAAAATGAATTAACGCTACCAAAATTACTCAAATGTTTAAATATCTGTTCATTTTTGATATTACAAAACTTCAAAGGTATTCACATTCTTCTAAAATGTTGGTGTTCTAAAGAAAGACATTCTTTGTCAAACAGAGCTTTCAATACGAAAAACATCTGGAAATTTCTCTCGCAGTACTTTCAGGATAACTTTACAATCTTCCTTCAGCAATACTTGCCGCAATACGTTTGGTGATGCCCTTTGTATACCACTCCAATGGTTACAGCATTGGAAGATTTGTTCTCGGAGGTTATGAGGGTGGTCGCTCTCCGCTACCTTAATCTCTGTGTCAGCCTGTTCACCTTTAAGTCCCGAATCTAAACATATCATCAGACTATGTTATGTAAAAGAAATGGTAAGATCGCTCTGTTATGAAAACCCTATTGTTGTATGTTCAGAGATTAGAATATAAAACGTGCTTTATAACGCAAACAGTCCATTACTATCTTAATAGTATATATTATTATTGTATAAT
>NW_018466147.1:0-551 GCF_002113885.1 Mizuhopecten yessoensis
GATCTCAACTGTTTCAAAGTTATGACCCAGGGACTATGTCTCCAAAGGTGGGGCCAGACCCATGAGCAATCCTGGAAACATATGTGCATTCTTCTCTTCATACTCAGCAATTGCATATATTTGTTATAGGGTGGGGATCTCAACCATTCCCAAGCAATAAACTGTTTTTGGCCCCTCTCTTTAGCAAAGGGGTCAGCCCCACTACTTGTACAACTTGAATCCCAGCCTCTCATGAATGCTTCCACCCAAATATGATTGATATCCAGTGCATAGTTCTAAAGAAGAAGTAATTTATAGCAATACATAGCCAAATTGCCCCCTTTTGTCCACGCCCTTCTGCCCGCTTGGGGGTCAAAAGCCCCACCATTTGTACATTTTAGAATCTCCACTACCTAGGGATGCATCCAGTCAAATAGGGTTGATATCAATCTCTTAGTTCCAGAGAAGAGGTCGCTTAAAGCAATATAGTCAAATAACCCTTTTTGGCCCCGCTTCTCAGCCCCATTGGGGTCAGCCCCATCATTTGTACAATTTTGAATCCCCACTACCTA
>NW_018466148.1:0-552 GCF_002113885.1 Mizuhopecten yessoensis
ATTATAATTGTCACAATCTCAGAAATAATTAAGTTCTATAAAAAATTTTGGTGCCAGAAAGTAGTATACATGAACAATCTACATGCAAATTCTAATTTATTAGTTATTTCTGAGTTGAAAATGTTGGGCAAAACCCAAACTTAATTCCTGGGGTCTAATTATGTGACTAAACCAAGCTCTGTCTATCATGAGACAGACCTAACACATGTACAGGGACGTTATTCAAAGAAAGTGTAGACGAAATTGATGCACATTCACTTTTGTTACAAACCGCTAAAAGAAAATGTCCGATTAGATTAAACCAATGTGAATAACGTCTGCGTTGCTGATTGTTCAGATAAGGACCTATAGATAATCTAATTCTGTGCTCAGATATTTCTCTGTTCCGATCATAGACTGATGAACATTTCGTAATACGCTCTTGACGTATGCAGATCTGAGACATATGTTACCTCAGAGACGTGCTGATGATTTAGGTCTCCAAGTTTCACTGACAAGATAAACATTTACATGTAATTTACTTGTAGTCAAATACAATTACCCATTCTTATT
>NW_018466149.1:0-279 GCF_002113885.1 Mizuhopecten yessoensis
GTGTTATTGGTAGTGTGGTGATGCCTGGTTAGAAGTAACAGACGATTCCGGTGTTATTGGTAGTGTGGTGATGCCTGGTAAGAAGTAACAGACAGTGCTGGTTTTATTGGTAGTGTGGTGATGCCTGGTTAGAAGTAACAGACAGCGCTGGTTTTATTGGTAGTGTGGTGATGGCTGGTTAGAAATAACAGACAATGCCGGTTTTATTGGTAGTGAGGTGATGCCTGGTTAGAAGTAACAGACAGTGCTGGTTTTATTGGTAGTGTGGTGATGCCTGGT
>NW_018466149.1:381-552 GCF_002113885.1 Mizuhopecten yessoensis
TGGTAGTGTGGTGATGCCTGGTTAGAAGTAACAGACAGTGCCGGTGTTATTGGTAGTGTGGTGATGCCTGTTTAGAAGTAACAGACAGTGTCGGTTTTATTGGTAGTGTGGTGATGTCTGGTTAGTAGTGACAGACATTGCCAGTGTTATTGGTAGTTTGGTGATGCCTGG
>NW_018466150.1:0-552 GCF_002113885.1 Mizuhopecten yessoensis
TTAGGGGGATGTTGTATTAGGGTTGGGAGGTGAGGGTGAGGGTGTGATTCATTAGATGGTTAGGGGGATGTTGTATTAGGGTTGGGAGGTTAGGGGGAGGGTGTCATTAGGGAGCTAGGGGGATGTTGTACTAGGGATGGGAGGGTAGGGTGAGGGTGTCATTAGTGAGCTAGGGGGATGTTGTATTAGGGTTGGGGGGTTAGGGTGTCATTAGGGGGTTAGGGGGATGTTGTATAAGGGTTGGGAGGTTAGGGTTAGGGTGTCATTAGTGGGTTAGGGTGATGTTGTATTAGGGTTGGGAGGGGAGGGTGTCATTAGTGAGTTAGGGGGATGTTGTATTAGGGGTGGGAGGTTAGGGTTAGGGTGTCATTAGTGGGTTAGAGGGATGTTGTATAAGGGTTGGGAGGTTAGGGTTAGGGTTTAGGGGGATGTTGTATTAGGGTTGGGAGGTTAGGGTGAGGGTGTCATGAGTGGGTTAGGGGGATGTTGTATTAGGGTTGGGAGGTTAGGGTGTCATTAGTGGGTTAGGGGGATGTTGTATAAGGGTTGGGA
>NW_018466151.1:0-552 GCF_002113885.1 Mizuhopecten yessoensis
GTGTAGTAAGGCGAAGCCGGTATATATCATAGATACTGTGGAGAGTGATGTAGCCGGTATATATCATAGATATTGTGTAGAGGGGTGTAGCCGGTATATATCATAGATACTGTGTAGAGAGGTGTAGCCGGTATATACCGCAGATACTGTGTAGAGGGGCGTAGCCGGTATATATATTAGTGTTGTGTTGAGTGGTGTAGCCGGTATATATCATCGATACTGTGTAGAGGGGTGTAGCCGATATAAATCGTAGATACTCTGGAGAGGGGTGTAGTCGGTATATATATTAGTGTTGTGTTGAGTGGTGTAGCCGGTATATATCATAGATACTGTGTAGTAAGACGAAGCCGGTATATACCGTAGATAATGTGTAGAGGGGTGTAGCCGTTATCTATCATAGAATCTGTGTAGCGGAGTGTAGCCGGTATATGTCATAGATATTGGGTAGCGGAG
Source organism: Mizuhopecten yessoensis (assembly GCF_002113885.1). Classification (NCBI taxonomy): domain Eukaryota; kingdom Metazoa; phylum Mollusca; class Bivalvia; order Pectinida; family Pectinidae; genus Mizuhopecten; species Mizuhopecten yessoensis. The sequence goes on from NW_018466151.1 coordinate 454, forward strand.
TGTAGCCGGTATATATCATAGTCTTGTGTAGAGGGGTGTAGCCAGTTTATATCTTAGATACTGTGTAGAGGGGTGTAGCCGGTATATGGCATAGATATT
>NW_018466152.1:0-552 GCF_002113885.1 Mizuhopecten yessoensis
TTAGCACATTCTTGCCTGTCTCCCTCAATGAGACCATATAAGGAGATAGCATCAGCAAATAGTTTGAAGTTTGAGGCCAATTCATCACCAATATCATTAATATATAGTAAAAACAAAAAAGGACCAAGGATTGAACCTTGGGGTACCCCTGCCTGTAATGTTTTCCAATTAGACTTATACCCATCTATGACCACTCTCTGTTGCCTATCATGAAGGAATGATGTAAACCATTCTAACATATTATTACATATACCATATTTTTTTAGTTTATAAATTAGACCGTCATGCCAAACTCTGTCAAAGGCTTTGCTAATATCACAAAAAAATCATTCTGGCCTCTTTGCCTTTGTCTAAATGTTTTACAATTTCATCGTATATAATTAATAGCTGATACACTGTGGAATCCTTAGGTAAAAATGCTGACTGATTCTTAGAAATAATGTTATATCTTGAGAGGTGATTGAACATATACTTAAAAACAATGTTTTCAAATAGCTTGCTAAATAAAGGGGTAACAGATATTGGTCTATAGTTGGATGGATCACTTTTATC
>NW_018466153.1:0-552 GCF_002113885.1 Mizuhopecten yessoensis
ACCACTGTCCTTATATGTCTAAGAAAAGAACCTACTGAACACTGTTCTTACATGTCTAGGGAGATATCCTACTGACCACTGCCCTTGCATGTCTAAAGCAGAATCTACTGACCACTGTCCTGATATGTTTAAGGAAAGAACCTACTGACCACTGTCCTTATATGTTTAAGGAAAGAACCTACTGACCATTGTCCTTACATCTTTAAGGAGACAACCTACTGACCACTGCCCTTGCATGTCTAAGGAAAGAAACTACTGACCACTGTCCTTATATGTTTAAGGAAAGAACCTATTGACCACTGTCCTTACATCTTTAAGGAGACAACCTACTGACCACTGCCCTTGCATGTCTAAAGAAGAATATACTGACCACTGTCCTGATATGTTTAAGGAAAGAACCTACTGACCACTGCCCTTGCATGTCTAAGGAAAGAAACTACTGACCACTGTCCTTATATGTCTAAGAAAAGAACCTACTTAACACTGTCCTTACATGTCTAAGGAGATATCCTATTGACCACTGCCCTTGCATGTCTAAGGAAAGAATCTACT
>NW_018466154.1:0-552 GCF_002113885.1 Mizuhopecten yessoensis
AAGATTTATATATATGTATTTCAGACAGCATAAAAAAAAACAAAAAAAACAGCTGCGATTCAGTTGTTAATATTTATTTTTTGATGGCATAATCTGGCCGCGACAATAATTGATTTCAATACTTGCCAAATTGGCACACAAGGCACTGCAGGACAATCCCACTACAAATCACAATTGGTCGCCGCCCAATGGCTATATGGGTGACCACACAATTACTCAACAGGCACTTTAGTGTATCAATTCAACCGTCCCTGACCACAGTGAACGGGTGCACACGTACCCGTGGAGTATCACACACTTGATGGTTCTCGTGTCGACCTCGGTCTGCCAAATGGACAGGAGGAGAGTAAAAAAAGTTCAACACCTGTTCAACGCCACAAGAAACAACCACCAAACCCGAACAGAATATGCCACCCTAATATTATACCAGAAAACTATTTCAATATTTATGCAAAAAAAAAGGGGGGGGGGGAACACCACCCATAACCTTCTCAACCCCAACTTTATGTTTCCTTAAGAATAGGGCATTTCCCAAAGGGGAGAGGTGCGTTT
>NW_018466155.1:0-552 GCF_002113885.1 Mizuhopecten yessoensis
TGCCTAGATCACTTGTATAGATTTACTACTGCTCAGATCCCTTGTTTAGATTGAATACTGCCCAAATCACTTGTGTAGATGGACTACTGCCCAGATCCCTTGGATAGATGGGCTACTGCTCAGATCACTTGTGTAGATGGACTACTTCCCAGATCCCTTGTATAGATGGGCTGCTGCTCAGATCACTTGTTTAGATGGACTACTGCCAAATATCACTTGTCTAGATGGGCTATTGCCCAGATCACTTGTGTAAATGCACTACTGCCCAGATCACTTGTATAGATGTACCACTGCCCAGATCACTTCTGTAGATTGAATACTGCCCAGATCACTTGTGTAGATTGACTACTGACTAGATCAATTGATGGACTACTGCCAAATATCAACTGTATAGATGGGCTATTGCCCAGATCACTTGTGTAAATGCACTACTGCCCAGATCACTTGTATAGATGTACCACTGCCCAGATCACTTCTGTAGATTGAATACTGCCCAGGTCACTTGTTTAGATGGACTACTGCCAAATATCACTTGTATAGATGGGCTATTGC
>NW_018466156.1:0-552 GCF_002113885.1 Mizuhopecten yessoensis
CCACACTATAACAGCACCAAACACTCACCTAAACACCACCAAACAATCACAATATAAAACCACCAAACACTTACATTATAACACCACCACACACTCACACTATAACACCACCAAACACTTACATTATAACACCAGCACACACTCACACTATAACACCGCCAAACTTCCACACTATAACACCACCAAACACTCACACTATAGCACCACCAAACTTTCACACTATAACCCCACCAAACCTCCACACTATAACACCACCAAACTCTCACACAATAACACCACAAAACACTCACACTATAACACCAACATACACTCACACTATAACACCACCAAACTCTCACACAATAACACCACCAAACACTCACACTATAACACCACCAAACTTTCACACTATAACCCCACCAAACCTCCACACTATAACACCACCAAACTCTCACACAATAACACCACAAAACACTCACACTATAACACCAATATACACTCACACTGTAACACCACCAAACACTCACGCTATAACAACACCAAACACTCGCAGTATAACACCACCAAACACTC
>NW_018466157.1:0-552 GCF_002113885.1 Mizuhopecten yessoensis
AAACTTAATATCACTTGATGAGTAGTTCAATATACAAACTTAATACCTCTTTATAAGCAGTTCAGTATACAAACTTAATATCTCTTTATGAGCAGTTCAGTATACAAACTTAATATCTCTTTATGAGCAGTTCAGTACACAAACTNCTCTTTATGAGCAGTTCAGTATACAAACTAAATATCTCTTTATGAGTAGTTCAGTATACAAAATTAATATCTCTTTATGAGCAGTTCAGTACACAAACTTAATATCTCTTTATGAGCAGTTTAGTACACAAACTTAATATATCTTTATGAGCAGATCAGTAAACAACACTGTTTTTTCTTTATGAGCAGTTTAATATACAAAGTTAATATCTCTGTATGTGCTGTTCAGTATGCAAATTTAATATCACTTGATGAGTAGTTCAATATACAAACTTAATATATCTTTATGAGAGGTTCAGTTTACAAACTTAATGTCTTTAGGAGTAGTTCAGTATACAAACTTATTATATATTTATGAGTGGTTCAGTATACAAACTTAATATCTCTTGATGTGCAGTTCAGTACA
>NW_018466158.1:0-552 GCF_002113885.1 Mizuhopecten yessoensis
GTTTCTGAAAACCTAAATATCCAGGTGAACAATACAGGCCCTCTTATTTCTGAAAACCTAAATATCCAGGTGAGCGATACAGGTCCTGTTGTTTCTGAAAACCTAAATATCCAGGTGATCAATACAGGCCCTCTTATTTCTGAAAACCTAAATATCCAGGTGAACAATACAGGCCCTCTTATTTCTGAAAACCTAAATATCCAGGTGAGCGATACAGGTCCTGTTGTTTCTGAAAACCTAAATATCCAGGTGATCAATACAGGCCCTCTTATTTCTGAAAACCTAAATATCCAGGTGAGCTATACAGGTCCTGTTGTTTCTGAAAACCTAAATATCCAGGTGAACATTACAGGCCCTCTTGATTCTGAAAACCTAAATATCCAGGCGAACAATGCAGGCCCTCTTGATTCTGAAAACCTAAATATCCAGGTGAACAATACAGGCCCTGTTGTTTCTGAAAACCTAAATATCCAGGTGAACAATACCGGCCCTGTTGTTTCTGAAAAGCTAAATATCCAGGTGAACAATACAGGCCCTCTTGTTTCTGAAAAT
>NW_018466159.1:0-552 GCF_002113885.1 Mizuhopecten yessoensis
GGTTATATACAGAGGAGTGAAGTAGAGAGGAGTTATATACAGGGGTGTGAAGTAAATAGGGGTTATATACAGAGGAGTGAAGTAGAGAGGGGTTATATACAGGGGAGCGAAGTAAAGAGGGGTTACATACAGAGGAGTGAAGTAGAGAGGAGTTATATACAGGGGAGTGAAGTAGATAGGGGTTATATACAGAGGAGTGAAGGAGAGAGGGGTTATATACAGAGGAGTGAAGTAGAGTGGGGTTATATACGAAGGAGTGAAGTAGAGAGGGGTTATATACAGAGGAGTAAAGTAGAGAGGGGTTATATACAGAGGAGTGAAGTAGAGAGGGGTTATATACAGAGGAGTGAAGTAGAGCGGGGTTATATACAGAGGAGTGAAGTAGAGAGGAGTTATATACAGAGGAGTGAAATAGAGAGGAGTTATATACAGGGGAGTGAAGTAGAGAGAGGTTATATACAGAGGAGTGAAGTAGAGAGGGATTATATACAGGGGAGTGAAGTAGATAGGGGTTATATACAGAGGAGTGAAGTAGAGAGGAGTTATATACAG
>NW_018466160.1:0-552 GCF_002113885.1 Mizuhopecten yessoensis
TCACCTGACCGATTCCCCTATCGTATGTATGCTGGTCACTTGCCCAATTCCTCTATTGTATGTATGCTGGTAACTTGCCCAATTCCCCTATCGGATGTATGCTGGTAACTTGCCCGATTCCCCTATCGGATGTATGCTGATCACTTGCCCGATTCCCCTATTGGATGTATGCTGGTAACTTGCCCGATTCCCCTATCGGATATATGCTGATAACTTGCCTGATTCTCCTATCGGATGTATGCTGGTCACTTGCCCGATTCCCCTATTGGATGTATGCTGGTAGCTTGCCTGATTCCCCTATTGTATGTATGCTGGTAGCTTGCATGATTCCCCTTTCGGATGTATGCTGGTCACTTGCCGAATTCCTCTATCGAATGGTTTCTGGTCACTTTGCCGATTCCCCTTTCGGATGTATGCTGGTCACTTGCCCAGTTCCCCTATCGTATGTATGCTGGTAACTTGACTGATTTCCCCATCGGACAATTGCTGGTCACTTGGCCGATTTCACTATCGGATGCATGCTGGTCACTTGCCCAATTCCCCTCTCGTATG
>NW_018466161.1:0-552 GCF_002113885.1 Mizuhopecten yessoensis
ATAGTATATATATATGTGTAATAGTAAATACAAGTGTTATACCTGTCTGTAATAGTGTACACATATGTAATACATGACTTTGACAGTATAATACACATGTGTTATATGTGAATTGTATGTTTACTCATTATAGATTTGGAATGTTATATGCTATATGATTATCAAACTTTGATGGAGATGCATCTTAATTGATGGTCACTGTTGTAGAGTTGATGTTATTGTGTTGAGAGAATGCCTTAATACAACTTTCAAGTTCTATGTACAAGTTGACATACATGCATTCACCATCAGTTTCATTTGGATTGAAATTTACCTATAGCTAGCATAGGTATCATAATAGTTGTATGTTTTTTACTCCTTGAAATCTAATCAAGTGTATTCCTATCTAAGCTTTAACAGTGACATTTCAAAACTTTCATTTGATACAGATTTATAGCCATTATATTTATTAGTATATGATTTGGGAGAATATTACAATCTATTTATTTAACTGCATATACATACATGTATACTAGAGTTGAATATGTACATGATTGTTCTGTCAGCTGTATA
>NW_018466162.1:0-552 GCF_002113885.1 Mizuhopecten yessoensis
TCAGTCGTGACGGGATTCGGTTGTGATAGGGTTAGTCGTGACGGGGTTCGGTTGCTAAAGGGTTAGTCGTGACGGAATTTGGTTGTGATAGGGTAAGTTGTGACGGGAATAGGTTGTGATAAGGTTAGTTGTGACGGGATTCGGTTGTGATAGGGTTAGTTGTGACAGGATGCGGTTGTTAAAGGGTAAGTTGTGAGGTGATGTAGTTGTGATAGGGTTAGATGTGACGGGAATTGATTGTTAAAGGGTTAGTTGTGAGGGTATGTGGTTGTAATAGGGTTAGTTTTGACGGAATGTAGTTGTGATAGGGTTAGTTTTGACGGAATGTAGCTGTGATAGGGTTAGTTGTGACGGGAATTGATTGTTAAAGGGTTAGTTGTGAGGGTATGTGGTTGTAATAGGGTTAGTTTTGACGGAATGTAGTTGTGATAGGGTTAGTTGTGACGGAATGTAGCTGTGATAGGGTTAGTTGTGACGGGAATTGATTGTTAAAGGGTAGGTTGTGAGGGGATTCGGTTGTGATAGGGTTAGTTGTGACGGGATTTGGTTGTG
>NW_018466163.1:0-552 GCF_002113885.1 Mizuhopecten yessoensis
TATACCGCCCATCGTTGTTTGGCAAGACGAAACAGCAATGAGTGTTATCGACGGAAACAGGCGTCTTTGGGCTTTCCAGAAATCAACAAAATCCGAAATCGCTGCGATTGTTATAGAGGATCGACAACTCCTGGACAATACGATGCCAAGAATGATTGGTAAATCCCTCAATGATTTAAGCTCTGTTTATGATCATACTGAAGTAATTACGGAGTAATAAAACTCAGTATGTGGTCAGTTCCGTAATATACAAGCAAAAATTACAAAATTAAACTATGCGATAACGGTGATAACTATCATATCCATTTATAGAAATGATTTCACGAGTCTGTTCTTATTATAAATGAAGGAGTTTGTGGTATTTGTAAGCACATACATGATAATGATAAAACTTAAGCATATAATTAAAAAAAGATCAAATATAACATATTAATATGTTAGAAGCAAACTAGAATATATGTCCTATATATATTTCATAACATGCGCGTGACATATGTAATTAAAAACAACGTAGGTATAATGCGTATGTGATATTTACCTATACTTTGATAC
>NW_018466164.1:0-552 GCF_002113885.1 Mizuhopecten yessoensis
ACAAACTTGTGTATTGTCATTAATCATACAAACATTAGTGCGTTACCATTAAACATACACACATTATTGTCTTATCGTTCTACACACAAACTTGTGTATTGACATTAATCACACACACATTAGTGCGTTATCATTAAACATACAAACATTATTGTCTTATCGTTCTACACACAAACTTTGAACTGTATGGTCTAGGCATGATTAACTATATAGGCTACTTACTTTGAACTGTATGGTCTAGTCATGGATAACTGTATATGCTACTTACTGGTAACTGTATGGTCTAGTCATTGATTACTTGATTGGTTGCTTACTGGGAACTGTATGGTCTAGTCATGGATAATTGTATAGGCTACAAACTTTGAACTGTATGGTCTAGTCATGGATAACTGTATTGGCTACAAACTTTGAACTGTATGGTCTAGTCATGATTAACTTTACAGGCTACTTACTTTGAACTGTATGGTCTAGTCATGAATAACTGTATAGGCTACTTACTGGGAACTATATGGTCTAGTCATTGATAACTTTATAGGCTACTAACTGGGAACT
>NW_018466165.1:0-552 GCF_002113885.1 Mizuhopecten yessoensis
ATATATACTGAATTAATGTTCGTATGACTTTGTATATATACTGAAATAATGTTGGTATGATTCTGTATATACACTGAATTAATGTTGATATGACTTTGTATATATACTGAATTAATGTTCGTATGACTTTGTATATATACTGAATTAATGTTGATATGACTTGGTATAGATACTGGATTAAGGTTGATATGACTTTGTATATAAACTGAAATAATGTTGGTTTTGACTTTGTATATATACTGAATTAATTTGGTATTACTTTTTATATCCTTCTGACATTTCGTACCTTCGATAAACCTAAATGGACGTATTTACCATATGATGCGGTACCATTTTATTTTGCTTTGATTCCTTCTTTTAAAGAATAACTTTTCATTTTAGTGTTTTATTTCTTCCTATTATTTTACGATAAAAGGGAAAAATAGACTGTGTATTTTGTTACATCATTATCAAATCATAAAGTTTGATCGTGAGAGTGTGTGTCTAGTCAATTGATAGAATAATCAGCTATTGTTTGATTGTGAGAGTGTGTGTCTAGTCAATTGATAGTAT
>NW_018466166.1:0-552 GCF_002113885.1 Mizuhopecten yessoensis
GAACTATTATACAAAATATGGACTGTTTACTTGACGAATATGCTATGATATTGATAGTCAGCACTTTTTCTTTGTTAATATCACAGCAAATTCACCGAGTAAAATTGTCTCATTTTATAAAGAGGAATTCAATTACAAAAAAAAAAAGATAACATATTTTGTTTTTTTATTGTTCATATTGTAGTTAACAACTAGGTAGCTGCTTCGATTGAGACATGTGAGAGGGAAAATTGTCGTAGATCACCGCTTGCGTGACTCTTATCATTTTACGTTTCAAAAGTAATTCTTGCGCGGTGATTGGGATGCCTTAGATATTTCCAATTATTTAGAATGTGCTTATCACTGTATCTCGGCAAAATCCGATCTTTATGACATATGATTGCTCTGATAAAGGCCTCTCAGCCAATCGGAAGCAGTTTATTTGTAAATTATATAATTAAAGGGTTTATATTGAAAATTATGATGATATCTTTCTACTGTGACAAATAATCCTTTTTATAAAAAAAACCACTGTGACGTCACAATAGCCCTGACATTTTCTGATTGTGACGT
>NW_018466167.1:0-552 GCF_002113885.1 Mizuhopecten yessoensis
GTGGTAATTACATGCCTGTCATACTGGTCATTAGTGCCTGTCATATTGGTCATTAGTGCCTGTCATACTTGTCGCTACTGACATGACATAGTGGTTATTGGTGCCTGTCATAGTTGGCATTACATGCCTGTCATTCTGGTCATTAGTGCCTGTCATAGTGGTCATTAGTGCCTGTCATAGTTGTCGCTACTGACATGACATAGTGGTCATTAGTACCTGTCATAGTTGTCATTACATGCCTGTCATAGTTGCCATAACATACCTGTCATAGTTGTCGCTACTGACATGTCATACTGGTCATTAGTGCCTGTCATAGTGGTCATTACATGCCTGTCATACTGGTCATTAGTCTGTCATAGTGGTCATTAGTGCCTGTCATACTGGTGATTAGTGCATGTCATAATGGTCATTAGTGCCTGTCATAGTGGTCATTAGTGCCTGTCATAATGGTCATTAGTGCCTGTCATAGTAGTCATTTGTGCCTGTCATACTGGTCATTAGTGCCTTTCATACTGGTCATTAGTGCCTGTCATACTGGTCATTAGTGCCTGT
>NW_018466168.1:0-552 GCF_002113885.1 Mizuhopecten yessoensis
TAGCTATTCAGTGAAAGTGTTTTTCTCCTGCCCACACAACTCCAAAAAGTGTTGTTATTTTTCGGATTGTCCATAATTCAAGATGGCCGCCATGTCTGCCATCTTGAAAAACACATTTTAAACTTCTTCTCCAGTTTCACTGGTGCCATTGAGCTAAAAATTGGTTGGGATGTATAGGAAAGGAAGCCGACAAAGTATTGTTATTTTTCAGCCCCGTCAAAACTTCAACATGGCAGCCAAGGTGGCCGTTTTGTAACATGATTGTGCAATCATGGTTTTCCTAAACAACACATATTTTAAACTTCTTCTCGGGTTCCACCGGTGTGATTGAGCTGAAACTTTTTAGAAATAATCCTAAGATGGTCTTTACCAAGTGTTGTTATTTTTCGGGTGGGTCAAAAATCCAAGATGGCCACTATGACCGCCATCTTGAAAAACTCATTTTAAACTTCTCCTCAACTTTCACCAGAGGGATTGAGAATATTTCATTGAAAGATGAAAAGTTATCATTCTCCCTGCTCAGTCTTTGTAGTCAGATAACCGTTTAGACCC
>NW_018466169.1:0-552 GCF_002113885.1 Mizuhopecten yessoensis
TGAGTAGTGGATTTAGTGGTAAGAGTTTTTGATTGAGAGCTTTGAATAGTGGATTTAGAGGTAAGAGCTTTTTTATTGAGAGCTTTGAGTAGTGGATTTAGTGGTAAGAGTTTTTGATTGAGAGCTTTGAGTAGTGGATTTAGTGGTAAGAGTTTTTTTATTGAGAGCTTTGAGTAGTGGATTTAGAGTTAAGAGTTTTTGATTGAGAGCTTTGAGTAGTGGATTTAGAGGTAAGAGTTTTTGATTGAGAGCTTTCAGTAGTGGATTTAGTTGTAAGAGTTTTTGATTGAGAGCTTTCAGTAGTGGATTTAGTGGTAAGAGTTTTTGATTGAGAGCTTTGAGTAGTGGATTAAGTGGGAAGAGTTTTTTATTGAGAGTTTTGAGTAGTGGATTTAGAGGTAAGAGTTTTTTATTGAGAACTTTGAGTAGTGGATTTAGTGGTAAGAGTTGATGATTGAGAGCTTTGAGTAGTGGATTTAGAGGTAAGAGTTTTTTTATTGAGAGCTGTGAGTAGTGGATTTAGTGGTAAGAGTTGATGATTGAGAGCTTTGA
>NW_018466170.1:0-552 GCF_002113885.1 Mizuhopecten yessoensis
CGTCCGTCAACTTTTCCTTTAAAATGCTACTAGTCATGAACGACTTAGCAGATTTTGACCAAACTTGGTAACAAGCATCCTTGGGGGAAGGGGAACAAATTTTGTATAAATGGTGGGTCTGGCCCCCCTGGGGGCTGAGGGGCAGGGCCCAATAGGGGTAATATAGCAAATTATTTAAAATCCTTCTTCTGTAGGAATAAAAGGATTTGTTCCATATTTGGTAAGAAGCATCCTTGGGTGAAGGGGAACCAATTTTGTATAAACNCTTAGGGCTGAGGGGCGGGGCCCAATAGGGGAAATATAGCAAATTCTTTAAAATCCTTCTTCTTCTGTAGGAATGAAAGGATTTGTTCCATATTTGGTAAGAAGCATCCTTGGGTGAAGGGGAACCAATTTTGTATAAACTGTGGGTCTGGCCCCCAGGGGCCTGAAGAGAGGGGCCCAGTAGGAGAAACATAGCAAATTTTCTTCAAAATCCTTCTCCTTCTGTAGGAATGAAAGGATCTCGGGTAAAGGGGAACCAATTTTGTATAAACGGTGGGTGTGGCCCCC
>NW_018466171.1:0-552 GCF_002113885.1 Mizuhopecten yessoensis
AGACTTGGAGGGCACTAAACAACTGATTCCAGACTTGGAGGGCACTTAACAACTGATTCCAGACTTGGAGGGCAAGCAACAACTGATTCCAGACATGGAGGACATACAACAACTAATTCCAGACTTGAAGGGCACTAAACAACTGATTCTAGACTTGGAGGGCATACACCAACTGATTCCAGACTTGGAGGGCACTAAACAACTGATTCTAGACTTGGAGGGCATACAACAACTGATTCCAGACTTGGAGGGCACTAAACAACTGATTCTAGACTTGGAGGGCATACAACAACTGATTCCAGACTTGGAGGGCANTGGAGGACATACAACAACTAATTCCAGACTTGAAGGGCACTAAACAACTGATTCTAGACTTGGAGGGCATACACCAACTGATTCCAGACTTGGAGGGCACTAAACAACTGATTCTAGACTTGGAGGGCACTAAACATCTGATTCTAGACTTGGAGGGCACTAAACAACTGATAACGGATTTGGAAGGCACTGAACAACTGATTCCAGACTTGGAGGGCACTTAACAACGGATTCCAG
>NW_018466172.1:0-552 GCF_002113885.1 Mizuhopecten yessoensis
AGCAGTAGACTGGAAAACGTTAGATATAGGGTTAGCAGTAGACTGTAAAACGTTAGATATAGGGTTAGCAGTAGACTGAAAACATTAGATATAGGGTTAGCAGTAGACTGGAAACTTTAGATATAGGGTAAGCAGTAGACTGAAAACGTTAGATATAGGGTTAGCAGTAGACTGTAAAACGTTAGATATAGGGTTAGCAGTAGACTGGAAACTTTAGATATCGGGTTAGCAGTAGACTGGAAACGGTAGATATAGGGTTAGCGGTAGACTGGAAACTTTAGATATAGGGTTAGCAGTAGACTGAAAATGTTAGATATAGGGTTAGCAGTAGACTGGAAACTTTAGATATAGGGTTAGCAGTAGACTGGAAACNGTAGATATAGGGTTAGCAGTAGACTGGAAACGTTAGATATAGGGTTAGCAGTAGACTGAAAACGTTAGATATAGGGTAAGCAGTAGACTGGAAACGTTAGATATAGGGTTAGCAGTAGACTAGAAACGTTATATATAGGGTTACATATCTAGCAGTAGACTGAAAATGTTAGATATAGG
>NW_018466173.1:0-169 GCF_002113885.1 Mizuhopecten yessoensis
ATCAACAACAGTATTCTGAGATTTCAAATGCTATGGGACCAGACTGGGGTTAGACAAACAGATCAACAACAGTGTTCCGAGATTTCAAATGCTATGGGGCCAGACTGGGGTTTGACAAACAGATCAACAACAGTGTTCTAAGATTTCAAATGCTATGGGACCAGACTGG
>NW_018466173.1:344-552 GCF_002113885.1 Mizuhopecten yessoensis
TCAACAACAGTGTTCTAAGATTTCAAATGCTATGGGACCAGACTGGGGTTTGACAAACAGTCTCAACAACAGTGTTCTAAGATTTCAAATGCTATGGGGCCAGACTGCCCGGTTTTGACAAACAGATCAACAACAGTGTTTTGAGATTTCAAATGCTATGGGGCCAGACTGGTATTTGACAAACAGATCAACAACAGTGTTCTGAGAT
>NW_018466174.1:0-552 GCF_002113885.1 Mizuhopecten yessoensis
ATTGTTTGATATTTGACCAACCAAAAAAATAACAGCATTTTTAGCACACCTGGCCCGAAGGCTAAATTTGGTCTTGAGTATCTTTGGGCAAGGGGGTCTTAAGGCTATGTCCCCCCTGAGGGCAGAGGGGAGGGACCAACTAGGGGGATAATAGGTAAAGCTTCAAAAATCTTATTCTTCTCAACCAATAGAGGAGTTTTTACCAAATTTGTTCTAATGCATATTTGGACAAAAGTGCCTCAAGCTTGTACAACTGTAGGGTGTAGCCATCCTGTGGGCAGAGGGGCGCGGCCCAATAGGGGTAATAGAGGTGAAACCTTAAGAATCAGTTAAAATCTGCCAACAGACATCGGTGAGCTGAAGATTAATGCTTTTGAACCTGTTGCAATAGCTTGCTTGCTGTTAAATTTAAGAGAATTTGAATTAGGGCCCCGTATCGGAGATACGGCTGCCCTATAGCAATCACTTTGTCTGTCTGACTGTCTGTCTGTTTGTCTGTCTGTCCATAAATTTTGTTCCTGGCTAATAACTTTGGTATTAATTGACCGATTT
>NW_018466175.1:0-552 GCF_002113885.1 Mizuhopecten yessoensis
TATCAAGACATCGAATACACGCTGGTTATACTACATCGATTACTATGCACTCTCAATCTTAAAAGTATGGACAGTTTACAACTCTACTGCAGTGAGTAAACATCAGCCTTTCTTTTGCATGGTACAACCAACTGATATAGACAAAAAGCTATTTCAATCCATCATCCTGACGTACATAATGGACGGACTATATGATGACTTTTACGGACTACCTTCGTATACAGCTAAGCCCATTGGCTGCCGTTATTTATCCATTCATTCTCCGACGTCATTTCGCACTCCGGGAATCCCCCACTACTCAGTCAGCTACTGTAGACTTGCACAGGTTATTATTAGAAGGCCATTCAGTCAATACAGGGATGAAAACTTAAAGCCCACCAAATTGTTAGCCAACAATTTCTAGTTGTAAATAAATAAAATAAAAAATACAGAACTGCCAAAGTTTTTGTCCTTGTACCTGTAATGCGGATCATTTGTCGTGGGGTATGAGAATGGTATACATATGTTAATTTAACATGTATTCATATTAAACTTAACCTTGTCTTTCACTAG
>NW_018466176.1:0-552 GCF_002113885.1 Mizuhopecten yessoensis
TCGATAGGACCCCTGAAGAATCGGGGTTTCGATAGGACCCCTGAAAAATCGGGGTTTCGATAGGACCCTTGAAGAATCGGGGTTTCAATAGCATCCCTGAAGAATCGGGGTTTTGATAGGACCCCTGAAGAATCGGGGGTTCGATAGGAACCCTAAAGAATCGGGTTTTCGATAGCACCCCTGAAGAATCGGGGTTTTGATAGGACCCCTGATGAATCGGGTTTTTGATAGGACCCCTGAAGAATCGGGGTTTCGATAGGACCCTTGAAGAATCGGGGTTTCAATAGCACCCCTGAAGAATCGGGGTTTTGATAGGACCTCTGAAGAATCGGGGTTTCGATAGGAACCCTAAAGAATCGGGGTTTCGATAGCACCCCTGAAGAATCGGGGTTTTGATAGGATCCCTGAAGAATCGGGGTTTTGATACATTGTAGGACCCCTGAAGAATCGAGGTTTTGATAGGACCCTGAAGAATCGGGGTTTCGATAGGACCCCTGCAGAATCGGAGTTTTAATCGGACCCCTAAAGAATCGGGGTTTTGATAGGACCCCT
>NW_018466177.1:0-552 GCF_002113885.1 Mizuhopecten yessoensis
GTTGTTTTATCCAAAACATATTTTATCAATTAATTCAACTTGCTGTAGTTCTGGAATTTTCAAAATATATAACATACGTCCAATTATCTTCATATATATATACGTTCTTTGATATTATATTTAGTGAAAACTTTCATTTGTTCGGGAAGATATACCTCTATTGAGTGCAAGGTATGATGTTTGCTTACCGTGAGAATATTCAAAGCGCAGTAACTCTTGTCAAGCACAAGATGTTCTATTTTGAGCTGTTAATAAATATAAATTTCAAAAATATAGAACGGTGAAATATTTGGAAAATTGAAAAGAACTTCAGGCTTCGGAAGACCACATAGAAAGTTAACAGAATGTCCACCCTAACGATTGACGGGCGATCTAGAGTATAACATGAAAAGCAAGTAACAAATTCCTGCAGATTTTTTTTTTAAATGGCAACAATAAGATGGAAAAAACCCACTATACCTTGTTTGGAATTTTTCGGATATTATGCCAATGATGGGATATTCTTATTTTTTTTCATTGATTAAAACAGTATTCCTCTAATATAAATTTAAT
>NW_018466178.1:0-552 GCF_002113885.1 Mizuhopecten yessoensis
GATTGTTAATTGCAAGGTAAATATATATAGAACAATAACTAGCAACGCACGCTCACTACCTGTCAGGGCATAGGCAAACATACTCGCCCCTGATCCTTTCACTCGACTTCACACAGAGCAACGGCGTCCACCCGCGCAGTTGTCAACACAGCGCAACGGCCAAGCACCTACACTTACTCAGTGTTCTAGATAATACCGGGAGAACAATAGCTACCCAGAGCCTTGTCCAGGCTCTGTTGCCAGTTGTTCCGTAGCACCTTTATTCCGGGTGTCCATACTATCCTAATACAGGATTTTAGTATTACCTTTTATCTTCGTCGTGTAAAACTTCCAGCTTCCAGTGAATCGTCGAAGACCGTCGATAAAAAGCCTAGCTTACTGATTGATTGATTGATTGATAGGTTTTACGTCCGCTTCACTACTGTGTATTTCGGTTATCCAGCAGACGAAGAACAGAAAGGAAAATTAGTAGAAGGGATAACGCATGGAGTAAAAGAATAGAGGGGACAGATAGGTTAGAGAAGGGGCCGTCTATCCTATATATATTAACTG
>NW_018466179.1:0-552 GCF_002113885.1 Mizuhopecten yessoensis
AATCTCGGTCTAGCTCCGCTGATTGTTTTACTCAGATCTCTGGTGTTGATAATAGTTCGTTGATTTCATTTTCATCATTATTCAAAATATTCCCGAAATGAACGGTTTTCTGTTAAGAAAAGATGTATCAAAGCTACTGTCATTTCCGATGTGTACATGTAGTTACAGTTGTTGTCAGTTGTACGTGATATTTGAATGAAAAAAAAATCCTCTTTTAACTGATGAAATAATGATTAAATAATAATAATAATTCGAGGTTCAAACGTAGGTTGTCTCTTTGATAACAAATTGTTATCCGTGGTCATAGGGCCTTTGCAACCAGCCAATATCTTTTTCAACGCCATGGGGAGCATACAGCCGGTGCTGCCACCTCGGCGCTCACACGTAGCATCAACCATTCTAGCACTGCCCAACCACGTACTCATTAACAGCTGAGTAAANTTATCTTGCTCAAAGAAACAACAAAGTGTCATGACGTGACTCGAATCCTATAAATAATTGAATCAGAAAAAATGCAATAATTGCCATTGCGTACTTTATAATATCTGTTGT
>NW_018466180.1:0-552 GCF_002113885.1 Mizuhopecten yessoensis
ATAACCCGTCGTCTGTACAAGTATCGCCATCTTTGTATACCTCAGCATCAAGGTACAATACACCTGTGATATGCAAATCAGTAAACAGGTAAAATATACACAGGTACGCTACTATAGTGTAACATAACCACGACACACCTGGTATACAGCACACCTGACATCTATATTTCTTCAAACAAATGCAACAGAGAGGTAAAAACTTCCGGTCTGGTGAGCTAGGGATAGTGTGTGGTTTATATTCTCACACTTGTACAGTGAATGGATGAGATATTCCCACGTATGTTTGTTTGTATGAGTGGTTGTACTCCCGCTTCACTACCGCGTGATTCAGTTATACAGCAGTCCCATATATATTATATAAAATATACCGCTATATATATATATATTTACCTGTAAAACAGGTGTAGTCTGTACATGTAAACAAGATGTATGTCTTTGCAGCTGTATAGTCGGAGGGTGGTACATAAACGCCGTAACAAAAAAACAGAAAAAAGACATCCATTCTCCATGTAATTTTAATTGCTGGCATGTGAATCATAAAAAGCATAGAAA
>NW_018466181.1:0-552 GCF_002113885.1 Mizuhopecten yessoensis
ATTTGTAAATCTGCTGGTGTTGTCAGAAACTACACACCTCACTGCCTCCGAGCAACTGCCATCCAGTTATTAAATGACCATGTTCACGAGGCACGGCACATAATGTTCACGTCGCCACACAAAAACGAATCCTCACTAAGATCATATACGAGAAATATTTCAACCTGTCAAATAAAGGCTCTGAGCTCAGCGTTGTCAACAATGTCACTCCCTAGCGGGGAAACCACCGGTGATCACGTAGGCCCTATTGTAGTAGCTCCCGCCGGTCAAATCGTCACTCATGATCAACAACGTGTACTCGATGGAAATACCTTTCAAATCACTTTCTCGAACAATACGTCACTGACATCAGCTCCGGGATTCTTTGCTAATGCAACATTCCATGGATGTACGATAACTTTTCAAAATAAAAAAAGGAATATTTCCGTGATTTTTTCACGCATAACCCTTTGGTCTGGACTAAGGTTGTTTCAGAAGCCGCATCACTAATATGTGATATATATCAATGCGCGATAGAAATCTTTTCTTCCCAAAGAACACACCGTAAAATAT
>NW_018466182.1:0-552 GCF_002113885.1 Mizuhopecten yessoensis
TTAATTCAATATCCAAATATATATCATTAAAAGTATTTATGTTCCTATATCATTATAAGTTTATCGTTACATATTGTTGAAATAAGGTTATCTTTCCAATGCAGTCTGTTTCAAAAGTAAGATATAGTTGAAAAAAAAAATGAACATCAAAATATCTTAAATGAAAAACTTTTTTTTTTTTTTTTTNTGAAATGTATAGTATTACATAGTCTTTCTCATTGGACATATTTCTTATGATTAATTCAAAACTCAGTCCGTCATAAGCATTATATGTGGAAACCAATGCATGGAATACCCATTGTTGTTGCTGACTATTTACTTGATAAAGTCAACAAATTAACACTTCAATAAATAAAATTGAAAACACCTAGCCTTAATATGTTTTAAAGTCACAGTAATTCACAATGAATGATTTATTTCGATCAAGATCAAATATAAGCTTCCTCCATGAATTCGGCTCAATCCTCATGTATGTTTCACAACACTGACTAGGAAATGAAAAAAAAACCCACAAATCCCTGCTGTAGTCATCCTTGTCAACCATGTGCTGTC
>NW_018466183.1:0-552 GCF_002113885.1 Mizuhopecten yessoensis
GAGACGGGCAAGGACAGCCCCGTCTCGGCGCCATGCTTTGTAGCAAGAACACCATTCACCGATCGCAAGCTTAATAAAGCGTAATGTTTTGTCTACGTATTTTTTTGAAGCAGTGAAACGAGGTTTAATGAACAGATGGTAGCAATATCGCTGTACATTCACAGGACTCAAATAGACGACCAGAATGAGCAGGAAACATGAATAGTTTCAATTTTGTGTGATTGTTTTATTTCGGTTAAATATTCATTGCCCGTGCTGCAGGGAAACAGGATTCTTTGTTTCCCTCGATACCTTATATCACTCGGGTTTTGCCCTCAAGAAACGTTTTTAATCTCGGGAAAACAAATAATCGTGTGTTCTTACCACAAGGGGATATAAATGTATAACGTACAGAATCAATCTTCTGAACGGGCTCTTGCTTAATCTTTTATAAAAAAACATTACCTGCCATAAACTTTCATGATATAAAGAAACAGACAAAGAAATGTCAAAATATAGAGATCTGTTCCTTTAGATATACGGGATGAAGACCACCTTACCCTGACACGCTCA
>NW_018466184.1:0-552 GCF_002113885.1 Mizuhopecten yessoensis
GAATCTCCTCAAGGAAATTTCAAAGGTTGGCAAGTACTGTGTATGTATTTTAAACCTATGTACCGTGGGTGCATATCATTCCGTTTTTTTCGTCATCACACAACACTCCCACTAAAAGTAAGTTATATTTAGATGGTAAACTAAAAAGTTTGAAGCAGTGTTTGTAAAACTAAAATGATAATGTGGGCCTTAAGCTTTTAGTGTGCTTCCTGTACAACAGTCATTGTGTTACCAGATTTTTCTTGTACATAAAGTGGATTTCAGAAAACCTTAAATTCTAGGGGAAAACATGAAGAAATGTGGATTTAGATGTTTCAGTATGCTATCAATTTTGTTGAGCTTAGGGAAGGTGGTTATTCCTAAAACACAGACAAACTCTTTGTGTACATTTTCTCAGGTAATACAGAAGTGTTACAATGTGACAGAAACAATCAATCTACCAGGTAAAGTTTCCTTGTAACATATAACAGGTATCATTTTAATCCCACAAGAATAGTGCTTCATTGTCAGAATCAGCTTTATAAATGACTTAAGTCAACAATAGTATAGGCT
>NW_018466185.1:0-552 GCF_002113885.1 Mizuhopecten yessoensis
CATGCCACGATTTCAACAATAATTCATGGTAATAACTATTTTCCGACGGAATTTGTCAAACTGCATTATATTCCGAAGCACAAAACCTTTCTATAAACAGATTGAAACGTAATTTGAAGATTTATAATAGGAAATTTTATAGACAACTTTGGACAATGGGACACAGTCGGCTGCTTTGTATTTACATCTTAAACCCCAATTTGATAGCAGACATGGCCTACTGTGTTTACAACGAGAATTACACAATATGGTTGTCGATCTGTGTGCTTAGCACTGATAAAAATATACCATTATTACTCAAGTAGAATTTAGCATAAAGAATATAATTGAAAAAAAAATTCCCAGACATGTCAAAATCTCATGTAATTTTCAATTTTTATTACTCACTAAAGTCCACATGACCTGAAACCGAAGCAGAATTTACATCTCATAAAAATGATTCCAACAGAGCTATTTGCTACCTGAAAAATTAATCTCTTTAAACAAAAACGAACTAAGATGAGTTAATATGTTAATCTTTCCGTGTAAACTGACGCACGAGGACAAGTATAT
>NW_018466186.1:0-552 GCF_002113885.1 Mizuhopecten yessoensis
CATGCATATTTGTTTTTCTCAGACCAAAATACTTGGTTTCTCTATAACATTTATAAGGGTAGCTATTTTAGGAAAGCCACTGAAAATCACACTTTAAATGCCAATCAGATCACCTCGCCCTTTTCCGTCGCATGCTCGAACAGATTAACGGAGATGGCCGAGCGTGGTCTGATTGCTTAGATATGACACAAGTGTTATGTTCAAGATTTCGATCATCCTAAAGGGACGTCACTTTAATTTATGGTTTAGATGTTTGCTCGATGCGTGTTAGTTGTGACGTTACAGTGATCGTTTATATGAGTTACTTCCCTTGATATGGCGCCAGTCAATAATAATGGCATTTTCCATCACAAACCATCCTCGAAATTCCAGGGGTTAAGCTAATTTACGTTCTCTGCACCCCTAGAATATGCCATGACAAAATTAAAGGTTACGTTATATACACGCCAACTTGTAGATAATACAAGTAGACTAGTTTGATTACTTGATGTACATCAGAAGAATCGTGCAACAGTGCAACGGTAAAATAGACCGGATTATAGTAGTAGAGCT
>NW_018466187.1:0-552 GCF_002113885.1 Mizuhopecten yessoensis
TGTGCGCTTGCTTATAGGCAGTGCCTATTTCATATTACTTTATGGCGTCACTAATATGTCCTTGTCGTATAAGATATCAATAGCAGACTGATAACGAGGTTGCGCATCTATGATGCCATAGTCCTCTTT
The DNA here is from genome assembly GCF_002113885.1 of Mizuhopecten yessoensis. Taxonomy (NCBI): domain Eukaryota; kingdom Metazoa; phylum Mollusca; class Bivalvia; order Pectinida; family Pectinidae; genus Mizuhopecten; species Mizuhopecten yessoensis. The sequence continues at coordinate 130 of NW_018466187.1, forward strand.
ATTGTTCTGACGTCACAAGTGTTGCTATGTACGATGTACGATGCAGCAGCTTGATTTATCAATAAATGCAATATCTTAGATAGTACATCTGAGAGATCTTAGATAGTACATTTGGGATACAATGTATTTCATTTAATTTCAATATAAGCTATTTTATGTGGTATATAAGATGTCTTCTATATATGTTTTATATAACTATTTCCGGTTCGAAACTTTGTCTCGTCCTGAAGGTTTTACCCTTTCGTTGGTTTCAAAGACAGGTTGGCTTGAGACATAACTCTCACTTCACGTCACCGTCTTCGACTCCTTCCATCTCTAGCAAATAGTTATACTGCCGAAGAGAAAGAAAATATGGCAGATATTATCAAAAACGAAGAGTTGCTGGCAAAATGACACATGACACGTATTTCAAATGAAAGGAGG
>NW_018466188.1:0-552 GCF_002113885.1 Mizuhopecten yessoensis
ATGGTTATCTGATATGTGTGTATTTTGTTTAGACGGAATTAAATACATCACCAGGAATTAGTTACCATTCCAAACGTATCACGGGATAAGCTTTCATTGACTAGTTCTGAAGGTTACGTGGAATATGACTTAGACCCACCTGAACAGTCACATCTCAAACATGTTAAAAATGCATACCTGAAACTACATGTTGACTCTATAAAAGAGTATTTCGTTATACGTACAACCTCGTTGTGTCTTTAAACACATGTGTTTAAAGTTCAATGTACACGTATCTAAATTATAGAGTGTGACCATGATAGCGAGTTCTCTACAATCAGAGTTTAATCATGTGTTTTTGCACAGGTTGTTATGACCAACACAGTAATCTCGTAAGCAGATCCCCTACAATGGCAGTTCAATAATATCTTAATAAAAAGGAGCTATTTTGTCTCCTTAAACACGTCGGAATTACGAATAGTTCAAAAACTTTGGCAGACATCTGCTTCATTTATGTTAATAACAGATATGTTCGATAGCCTAACACAATCTATCTTTCAGTTGGTCTTTTAA
>NW_018466189.1:0-552 GCF_002113885.1 Mizuhopecten yessoensis
TTATGTCTTTGCTGAGTTGGTTGGGGTATGGGCAAGATTGTTTGTACTTGTGAGAGAGGAGACATAAACTAGTATGCTGATATGCACCAGTACGCTGTTGTTATCAGTTTATTTACCTCACATTTACTATACACTGTCAAATAGCATTGATACTAACCTGTATACACACAGATAAACGTAACACACGCACACAGGTGATCGCACCTTAACATTTGGTAATAGATAAAGATTACCAGACATAACTTAAACTGTATTATGCAGCTGTTTCGTCCCCCTATGACTCATCAGTGATGTCAGAGGCCGAAACGTTGGAAATAAATGAAATGAACATAATTTATAAATATTTAAATTTATAAGAAAACCTTGGTCGACTACCGCTAAATTTTACTAAATCTGTAACTTAGCAAATATTTTTAATTACAGAACTGCATAACTTTGATGTATTGTTACCATTGTAATAATTTATCATCTGGCGTTTGAAGACTCTAAAAATAAATCTTCTTCCCTCTGTACTTAATGAAACTACATATGCATTGTACATGCATTGAATGT
>NW_018466190.1:0-552 GCF_002113885.1 Mizuhopecten yessoensis
CTAGTGTCCAGTATATATGGGACTATCTGTTATAAATAGTTGCCCTTGTGTCCAGTATGAGATTATCTGTAATATATAGTTGCCCTAGTGTCCAGTATGGGACCATCTGTTATAAATAGTTGCCCTAGTGTCCAGTATATATGGGACTATCTGTAATAAAAAGTTGCCCTAGTGTCCAGTATGAGACTATCTGTTATAAATAGTTGCCCTTGCTATATATAGTATCAAAGCAAATGAAAACTACTCAGTGAACCTTTCAACAGTGTTTTCGATAGATTCACCCAACTCTGTATTATCATTCATTAAAAGTATCCCACACGTTTCTTCATGCTGAAAGTCTTTTTTTTTGTGGAATCTTTCGGAAAGGAGATATATGTCATTAATTAGGTAGATAATCTCCTTAACTCATTTACCCCTGATGTCACAGGTGACCTAAAAATGTCAAGGAATTGTTTGACAGAAAAATATAAAAATAAGACATAAATGCCCCCGCTCATGGATAGGATGGGACGGGACAGGACGGGACAGACATGGGCAACACTATATGCCCCC
>NW_018466191.1:0-552 GCF_002113885.1 Mizuhopecten yessoensis
AAATAGACAGACATAAAACAGAGTTACATAAACCCAAACTAAAATGGACAGACACTTGGACAGATATAAACCTACACGCAGATGTACAGACACATATAACAGACACAAACCTACGCACAAATGGACAGACCCATAGAACAGACATTAACCAGAACAAAAATGGGCACATATAACATTAAAAACAAAACACACAAATGGACATACATATATAACAGAAACAAACCTACACACAAATGGACAGATACATGTAATAGCAAAAACAAAACACACAAATGGACATACAGTACAACAGACATAAAACGACACAAACTTGGAGAAACGCATAAAACATACACAAACCTATCACATATAACAGTCGAAAACATACACACAAAATAACAGACACATAACAGACATACCCCGGCTCCTCATTTTTTACACACTTAATTAATGATAAATTTACACGTAAGTCGCTGTAATTACGGATGTTTGATAACTCCTACATTGCTTGAACAGACAGTGAATTATTCTCCTTGTCTTGTTCAAATCTTACCTTGACTTTGTTCTGGACTT
>NW_018466192.1:0-552 GCF_002113885.1 Mizuhopecten yessoensis
TGTCACATGTTATAGACAACAACAGGGATTCCACCATGTCACATGCTATAGACAACAACAGGAAACATCATGTCACATGCTATAGGCAACAAATTGATATACATGCTTACCTTCATCTGAACTACTGTCCTCAGCTTCAATAACTTTTGAAGCTTTTAGAAGAGTTTCTTCCTTTGCTTTCCCCTTTAAGTTTTCTAAGTAGAGTAGTAATCTGTCAAAGTCTGTATTGGGTACCTGCAACAGGGCATACACATTATCTATAATGACCTCAACAACTCAAATATACATGTAACTATTACTTCAGGTGGATGGCATGGTTTCTCCAATGAAGATTTGAGCTGTGCATTATTCACATTACCTAGACATCAGCACTAGTAGATGACTAAAGGGCAAATCCATAGTCCCCACTATTTGTAATAATCCAATTAAGGACATAATGCTTACTCAAGTAATGCACAACTTCTAAAAATTGTGTGCATTGTGTAATAGAATTTTACAGATACATTTCCAAAGAGTACTTTCAGTGGTTTAACAGACTTATTTTCATTATGT
>NW_018466193.1:0-552 GCF_002113885.1 Mizuhopecten yessoensis
ATATAATGTAATAACAAGATTTGAGGACAATCGTGCCACGTTTCCTAATATCTAAGATATAAGGTGTTGAAGTGTCGAGAACCATAGTGTTGAGCTTTTTACATGCTATATCATCATTCTTTCTAAGCCCCTTTACAACTTCACAGTCCTGACGATACTATCTTTCGAGAGGCGCAGAGTCGGAACTATATTTCAATATGCATACAACACAGTATTATATTTTCAGAGTTACAACAAGGTTCACCCGTCAGACTTATTGCATTCCTCCTATTTCACCGTGGCTCCCCTTCGTTGACGGATCATTCATCAGTATTCCAGGATCTCGTTGTTCCGGTTGAATACAGACAAAAAGAAATAGAAGCAATATGTGTATTGGAAAGGGTTTCCAAGGTGAGCGACCAGATAAAACTCTTTAGAAATCAAGGTCATGGTACCAATGGCCATTGGTTAGTCGTCAGGAACCTGAACGTCAGAGGTTTTGCACTTGAATAATTTATAAATAGAACTGTTTCCTAGAGAAGATTGGTGATTTGTGATGGCTTTCTGAAAATA
>NW_018466194.1:0-552 GCF_002113885.1 Mizuhopecten yessoensis
CCCTGGACAGCTCAAAAAGATGTATTACAAGTAAGCTACGAAATGGCAACCCGAATAACAGATATTACGTCCGCTAAGAGTCTGACAGTGTCTGCCAGTCTCACACACTAACAAATAGCAAGACTTCGCAGATGACAGTATCGATATCAGTGAACAAGTTTGTCAAATAACACCCGGGTAGGGAAACAACGGAGAAACGCGCTTTTCCTTTGTTCAAACTTCGAAGTAAACTAATTGGGAAATTGTGACCAAGTACCGTTTATCCTAGCGCCGTTAAGATTGATTCCAGGTTGGACAATGATCTATGATCACCACTTGCACATTTTAAGTGTCTCTCCACAGAAAAAATTGTGTGTTCTGCTTAATGGTACAGCGGTGGTCTGTGTTGAGAATAAGTATTGTGTCTGGAAAATTATTCTTGATATTTTGGAAATTGCCAGTCAGAGTACAGGGTGATCTGCGAGTTTGTTTATGTACTTGGGCTCGTAGTACACTCGATACAAATGTAGCTCGTATGCTCCCTATAGTGAAAGAACGGCGGCCTAAAAAAAA
>NW_018466195.1:0-552 GCF_002113885.1 Mizuhopecten yessoensis
TATTTTACAAAACCATGCCCACCCTATGACCTAACAATGGTTGAGTAGCTACATCAATGATGTTTACCTATGTATTCAAGTGTCTCCCTACAGCGTCCCTGGTCTAGAATGAACTCCTAGCAACACTAACGGGAAATGTAGAAAGAGATACAGTATGAGAAAAGTGACTATCTTGCTAGCAGATCAGTGCTATCGGTTTGTTTGTTTGTTTTGGGTTTAACGTCCTTGCAACAGCCCAGGTCATACAAGGACGAGTGCTTAGGGGGCCACCGCCAGACTGAGAAAGCTGGATCATGATTACGTAGAGGTCGGTTATTTTCTGATATTGATTTGATGTTACTAGTTTAAGAAATAGCAGGTCCTTATTCAATTCATAACGTCACTTTTATTTTAATGTCTCAATGCTTTCTGCCAAATGCTGCACTTTCTTTCGTAGAATTTGCATAGTTCTATTATACTTAAAACATGATTAAGCACCTATTAAAACATCCCTATTTATCAATTACGGATATAGTTAAATATGTGGTTTAACGGGCCGGAAAAGTTATATTG
>NW_018466196.1:0-552 GCF_002113885.1 Mizuhopecten yessoensis
TGATTTACTTTCCCAATATCACATAACCAAATGTCATGAAGGTTCGCATATTGTGTTAATCTTAATTCTAACTGAAGGTTTTAGTAGCAGTAAAAGCCACAACAGGTTTTAAAGATATAAATCTGTATGCATACTTTATCAAAAACATCTTATATTGTCACAGCAAATAAAACTTAAGTTTACTGAATTGCTACAACCATTGCAATGAATAAATACTTGAAATAAACGACTCTTATGCCTTCAAAAAGGTGATTATAACACAACATAGAGTATCTGTAAAGTTGCATTTGAAATCTCAATGTTTTAAACCTAAGAACATCATCATTCATATAATGCACGACATTCATCAAATATTAACATATAACTTGGTTATTAATTTTGTTTCCCTATTTTGTAATTATATCAGTTAAGTCATGTTTGCGAAACATAAGAACAGTTCTCTACTTTTCTTATTTACATACCCCCACATCTTTCCATTCTTTTGTTGAATTCCTTGAAGGAAGAAAGTCGATGGTGGAATTCCTCCTCTTACTTTCAATCATGACTGACACC
>NW_018466197.1:0-552 GCF_002113885.1 Mizuhopecten yessoensis
TAAACAAGTTTTGTTCACAATGTATCAGGTTTATATACTTACATATAAACGAATACTAGTCAATACGTGTTAATTGTCTTATATAAGAAAATGTAACATACAGGAATTCCATTCAGTATATAAATGGCATTTAGTGTAATAAGTTATCAGATGTACATCTGACAGAGGTACTTGTGCTGTCATAAAAGGACCACAGCGTTGTAAATAATCATTGTAGTTATATATTCTTTATTTTTTTATATTTATACTAGAATATGTGAACAAGTATTTTACCGAATAATTTGATGTCCTTAGAAACGATCTTGCTGAGAGTAAGATCGACTGAGGCTGCCTTTCCCTGCCTGTACTCTGCAGTGCCGCCAAACGCGATAACTTCCTTTTCTGGTGTGCGGATAGACAAGTTGGGCCTGCACTTGATTGCCTTCGCTGTTCCTGACGTCTGGATACGCGCTACGGCACTGTATTCTTTTCCTTTCTTGAAGCTGATACCACCCATAAGTGATCGGATAGTTTTCTTATTCTGAATGGAAACTGAAATGCGCGAGCACACAA
>NW_018466198.1:0-552 GCF_002113885.1 Mizuhopecten yessoensis
GACGATGAGGATGAGGACGAGTCCACGGATGACGATGGCGAGGAGGATGACGACGATGTGGAGGAGGACAATGAGGATGGCGACGCGTCGACCGACAACATTCCATTTCAAAAAAAGGTATATTGTCAATTCATTAATTTCAAAACGAAGAAATCTATCATACAATGTTTTACGGCATGAAATGATCCAGCAAATTTCACCATCCACACACTCGTTGCCTTAACCTAGGGTAGTGGGGTCTTTGTTCATTTTATAAAAGTAACAAATAACTTACTGTCTGCAAAACGTTTTCCTTGTAGCAATTTAACGCCATGGACTACGATGAGTCCGAGGAGGACCACTATTTCGGTGATGATGACGACGACGATGACGACTACCATCCATCTATAAAGAAAGTAAGTTATGAATTCAGTATTTTCTAGAGTAATAAAACAATAAATGCACACCTTCATTTCAGTAAAATCCCGGAAAATGGAAAACTTGAAATCTCAGAAAGTCCTAGTTATTAAGCTTAAATATTCGCGTCACAACTAGGAAACTTCTTTACAAATC
>NW_018466199.1:0-553 GCF_002113885.1 Mizuhopecten yessoensis
ACACAGCGTCAACACAAGACAGAATATATCACAGCGTCAACACAAACCAGAATATACCACAGCGTCAACACAAGACAAAATATATCACACAGCGTCAACACAAAACAGAATATCCCACAGCGTCAACAGAAGGCAGAATATCACACAGCGTCAACACAAGACAGAATATCCCACAGCGGCAATACAAGACAGAATATCCCACAGCGTCAACACAAGACAGAATATTACACAGCGTCAACACAAGACAGAATTACACAGCGTCAACACAAGACAAAATATATCTCANGAATAATACACAGCGTCATCACAAGACAGTATATCCCACAGCGTCAACACAAGACAGAAAAATACACAGCGTCATCACAAGAGTATATCCCACAGGAATATCACACAGCGCCAACACAATACAGTATATCCCACAGGGGCAACACAAGGCAGTATATCCCACAGGGTCAACACAAGACAGAATATCACACAGCGTCAACACAATACAGTATATCACACAGCTTCAACACAAGACAGAATATCCAACAGCGTCAACACAAAACAGAAT
>NW_018466200.1:0-553 GCF_002113885.1 Mizuhopecten yessoensis
CATTGACCCAAACACTGATGATGACGTCGTGTATAACAACGTTGAATTCACCGGTGTCCCTATTCATGAACTGCGGTCTATCATCGATAGCAAGATGGAAAATAAAGCGGCAGCATTTCAAGAGGAATTTCAGGTATGATTGCATATGTACATCGTCCATTGATGATATATCTAACAACAGTATCGAGCAGCACTAATACATGTAGCAAATCATTACATAAGGAAGGAATCAGACGTATCCTTAGATGTTCTTGAGGTTGATTCTTCAATACCGTGAAAACACACTATTTCTATTGGTATCAAGCAAATAGACATTCCTTGAATTTGTTCCTACATATGATAATATTTTATCTAATAAATACATTGCTTTTAGACGTTTCCATGGGGAGCAGTATATCCGCACGAAGCTGGCAAAAAGACATCAAACATACCGAAGAACAGATTCAAGACAACTTTCCCATGTACGAAATTGTCTATGTATGTACCACAACAATACTCTTTACAATACCAGAGTTATTATCTTAATCAGTTTAACTACAAGAACATAACAAGA
>NW_018466201.1:0-553 GCF_002113885.1 Mizuhopecten yessoensis
AAAGAAAGATTAATAAATAAAACCATCAAAATAATCAAAAAAAAAAATTTTTTTTGCAAAAATAACGAAGTTGTAACCTTTTTACTAAATATCACACCTGAGCGCAAATCGGAAAATCTCAGATTTTGACCTACGACCGGAAGTGACGTAGCAGCGGTGACCCAAACTCAGGTAAGCTCGGGCAACTATCAAAACATCTTCGTCATGTCCGTGATTTACAAAGAAAATACACCGGTATCTCGCTGTGGTCGACGTTGTGTTGCAGGAGGATGCTCCAATACTACTATCAATGGAGTTTCCATGCATACTTTTCCTGCAAAGAGACCTGATATTCACCGACATTGGGTTGCTTTTGTGAGAAGAAAACGCAAAGATTGGGAGCCAACTCGTCACACAGTGTTGTGTAGTGCCCACTTCGAGGAAGATTGTTTTCTACTGAAATTCCGGCTAGGACTGTTGGAATCAAGTGGGAAGACTGTGAAGAGGACACTTGAAGAAGATGCCGTCCCTACTATTTTTAGGTCACCTGAGCTTTGCTCAAGTGACCTATTCC
>NW_018466202.1:0-553 GCF_002113885.1 Mizuhopecten yessoensis
ATTTGGGAGTGGGGGTTGTCGTCGATGAAGCAGAAGACGCTCACTATTTCGGAACACCTGGTCGTGTTTCCTTTGTACGTGTTCAGTTGTTGGCATGTGTGTCTATCATTATTGAAAAATTGTAACCATAGTGTCATTGCTTTTGAATTCAAGCTGCTGTTTTGTTGACATACCGAAATTCCTTATTTTCATAGAAATTGAAGTTTTAAATAAAATAGAGAAGACATATTAATGCTTAGGCCAGAAATGTCGCATCATTGGCGTCTAAAAACCCCATTTTGTCAAATTACCGATACCCTCTATCTATTGTTCTTATCAAGACTAACGCCAAAAGGCAGATAATGCAGTACCACTTCACCAAATGGCCAGATCACGGTGTACCGGAAGCGTTCGAACTCCTTCAGTTTCACAAACGGGTACAATCTACACCAACAGATCTGAACGGTCCACTTATTGTACACTGCAGGTAAGAGGCTGCTAGATTGATAACAGTTGTAAAACTATATCAATTAATGTCATTGTGTTTTAATTTCAGAATTAAAAGTTCCAATAT
>NW_018466203.1:0-553 GCF_002113885.1 Mizuhopecten yessoensis
CTCTATACATAAAAGAAAACGAAATACTGAGGGAAAAGCTTACCATGCACGACCAGCTCAATCTGTCACAATCTACACAATAGTTCTCGCGCCAAATTGTTAACTTCATGAAAATTTAGCTAAGTGAGTATAATTCGACAGTTTTATACCGGCTCTGATTGGCTGTCCCCCTTACGAACGATTTCATTGGTCAACGTCATCACGAAGCCCCATATTCGTGCGCATGTCAGATTATATGATAAAGTTATTTAGGGTTTTGATTACAGCTCGGCTTATAATTCACTTAACATGTTGTACTGGACTTTTGTAACATCGGAATAAATGTGCATTCTACCACGCTCTACATTCTGTGAAATAGCGAGCAAGCGACGAAAAATGGTTGGATTAAATGGTTTCAGGACCATTAATTATGATTTTATTGCGAATTCCTTCATACGTTTCCCTTAATTTCTTGCCAAACCCCTTTATAATGCAAATATTTCTTTGAACAAATGGTGACAATATAAAAAGGTTTTACTGTACCTTAACGTGTTGTACATTTCAAAAGAAGAGA
>NW_018466204.1:0-553 GCF_002113885.1 Mizuhopecten yessoensis
AAACTAAAATCTTTCGGCATCACAGGAAATGTTTTTACTTGGTTCGCTGATTACTTACATAATCGCTGTCAACGTGTTGTTATAAATGGTAAACAATCTTATTTAGCATATATCACAACAGGATTTCCACAGGGATCAATTTTAGGTCCACTGCTCTTTTTAATCTTAATAAATGATATTGTCAAAGACGTCGATTGTACTATAAAGCTATTTGCTGACGATACGTCTCTGTATGTCAAAGTGGAGTCACCGGGTCCGACCGCAAACCTGTTAAATAATAATCTAATGAAAATTCACGATTGGTCTAAAACTTGGCTTGTAAATTTTAATCCTAACAAAACTGTAACAATGACTGTTAGTAAGAAACTCGAAAAACCGATCCATCCCTCTCTGTATATGAACAACATTTCTTTAACTGAAGTCACTTGCCATAAACATCTCGGTATCTCTATCTCAGCCAATGGAAGTTGGAGTGACTATATTCAAAACATTATTTGTAAAGCCTCTTAAAAACTTAGCATAATTAGGAATCTAAAATTTATCATTGATAGAA
>NW_018466205.1:0-553 GCF_002113885.1 Mizuhopecten yessoensis
AAATCAACTACTGTTTAATCAAGCATGAACAGCCTCTCCTCAAAAATGATTTATTTAGTAATGCTGTAGACTTTTCAACTACTAACACTACCAGACATCATACCAAACTGAAGGAATGACTTGTTTTCTTATCATGAGAGGTTTTTTTCCAGCGAAATTGCTTACGAGGATATACATTTATGCTCATATATTCTTTTGAAGAATATTTGTTACCAGCACAACAAAGGCTCAAAAGAAATATACTTAGGATTTTATTGTGAAAATGAGTTTTTTATTACGATATCTTTGTTGAAGTCAGTGACAAGATATTCCAGCAGACTGTAGCCATTCCTATGGCAATAAAATATGGCTATCTCCTGATCGCTTTTTTTTGTTGTCTATCAGTAAGATAGCAATGAATCCAGTTCAAATCGTCGTCACAAATTCCATATTTCTTCAATTAGTAAATCATTCCACTGTGCCCAACCCTGTCAAAAGATTTGCTGATGTCACAAAATACTATCAATGTCTCTTTTCCTTGATCAAGTTGTTTTGAAGCTTCATCATATAAATA
>NW_018466206.1:0-553 GCF_002113885.1 Mizuhopecten yessoensis
ACCAGAATCTGGTAAAGTATTTCCGGAATATGAAATGAACTGAATGTTGTAAAGTGTCTCGTGAATATACAATGAACTGAATCTGGTAAAGTATCTCCGGAATATTAAATAAATTGGATCTGGTAAAGTATCTCGTGAATATACAATAAACTGAATCTGGTAAAGTATCTCCGGGACATAAAATGAACTGAATCTGGTAAAGTGTCTCCGGAATATATAATGAATTGAATTTGGTAAAGTATCTCCGGAATATGAAATGAATTGGATCTGGTAAAGTATCTCCGGAATATAAAATGAACTGAATCCGGTACAGTATCTACAATTAACTGAATCAGGTAAGGTGTCTCCAGGATACAAATTGAACAGAATTTGGTAAAGTATATACGGAATATACACATTAACGGTATATGGTAAAGTATCTCCGGAATATGTAATAAACTGAATCAAGTAAAGNCGGAATATATAATAAACTGAATCTGGTAAAGTATCTCCGGAATATAAACATTACCTGAATCTGGTAAAGTATCTCCGGAATATATAATAAACTGAATCT
>NW_018466207.1:0-553 GCF_002113885.1 Mizuhopecten yessoensis
GCCGAACATGCGGGACTTAAGGGACATACGTAATCAATAGGAAGGTGCTGCCTTCCCGGCGGTAAACGGCACGCCTGAATCAAGTTCGTCCAAAGTATAAAGTTTACGACATTTATGGAAATTGTTTTATTTTTTTTTAATTTACATACCATTTTCAGTCGTCACATTATAATTTCAAAGGGTGATATGTTATAAATAAATGCGCCATCATTCAAACAAATATTTCATCAACATTCATATCCCGCCTGACAACGTTTACAACTTTAGGACACTTTACAACATAACACGTTACGGCAGAACTTGAAATGGAAAACCGGAAGAGTGCAGGGTCATGTAATTGCCATATTCAGAATTTATAATAAAAGCGCTCGACACCGTTTAATGTTATCGTTTCTGCGGTGTGGTGACAGTGGTGACCTCGAGGTACCGGCAAAACATGGTATTGACATTGTCATATTTATGTATATTGCTATTGCCAATAATATTCCTGTCAGTGTCCTGTCAAAATGTAAGGACAAATGTGTTTAACAGCACTGTTGTGCATGTATGTATA
>NW_018466208.1:0-553 GCF_002113885.1 Mizuhopecten yessoensis
GTTGTTGAAGTTATGTAAACTTGTCACATTCTATGGACAGGTTATCATATGATAACTCTAGTTTGCAGGAACTTTGGTTATTGAGTTAGTGTTAATGCAAACTGTTAATATACAGTTCTCCTCAACTGAGATACTGTCAGTTAGTTATAATGCTTTCAATTTATGCATAATTATTTATGCCAAGCTTAAAGCAAATATGGGTTATGTTATAGATATTCAGAAAGATTATTTAAGTCCTTAATGACGTGCCACTTGAAAAAACTGCCTATGTATGGTTTGAGTTACCCCAAAAGGATGTTAAATATTTAGGTATATTTTTCAAAAGTCATAGGTTACACGTTATCTTCTCTTTTATTAAGAACATTCTTAGCATCAATAGGGGACATACCAAGAACAAAACAAAAAACACTTAATCCAAGCAACAAAATGATTGTGTAACTTAAATTTTATCTGCAATGTTGTAAGCCTAATGCTACTCCAGAGGTAAGACATTTTGATGCAAAGACATTTTTTTGTACCAAAAGGTACAGCAGAAAATGCTTCCTATTTATCA
>NW_018466209.1:0-553 GCF_002113885.1 Mizuhopecten yessoensis
AAGGAAAGCAAAATTCCATGGAGAAACATCATCATTCTAAAGAAAACAATTAGCGCAAAGGAACGGGACATTCCAGGGAGAAACATCATCATTCTAAAGAAAGCCAAGAGCGCAAAGGAAAGGGACATTCCAGGGAGAAACATCATCTTTCTATAGAAAGCAAAGGGCGCAAAGGAAAATAGATTCCAGGGAGAAACATCATCATTCTAAAGAAAGCAAAGAGAGCAATGGAAAGGAACATTCCAGGGAGAAACATAATCTTTCTATAGAAAGCAAAGGGCGCAAAGGAAAATAGCTTCCAGGGAGAAACATCATGTTTCTATAGAAAGCAAAGGGCGCAAAGGAAAAGACATTCCAGGGAGAAAAATCATCATTCTGAAGAAAGCAAAGAGCGCAAAGAAAAGGGACATGCCAGGGAGAAACATCATCACTCTAAAGAAAGCAAAGAGCGCAAAGAAAAGGGACATTCCAGGAAGAAACATCATCAATCTAAAAATAGCAAAGAACGCAAAGGTAAAACATTCCAGGAAGAAACATCATCATTCTAAAGAAA
>NW_018466210.1:0-553 GCF_002113885.1 Mizuhopecten yessoensis
AGATACACTGGACACTTTGTCTGTATGAGTACCAGTTAAAAAGTAAGATATACCAGACACTTTGTATGTATGAGTACCAGTTAGAAAGGTAAGATACAATGAACACTTTGTATGTATGCGTACCAGTTAGAAAGGGAAGATACACTGGACACTTTGTATGTATGAGTACCAGTTAGAAAGGGAAGATACACTGGACACTTTGTATGTATGAGTACCCGTTAGAAAGGTAAGATACACTGGACACTTTGACTGTATGAGTACCAGTTAAAAAGTAAGATATACCAGACACTTTGTATGTATACAACGGGCACTTTGTTTGTATGAGTACCAGTTAGAAAGGTAAGATACCCCAGACACTTTGTCTGTATGAGTACCAGTTAGAAAAGTAAGATACACTGGACACTTTGTCTGTATGAGTACCAGTTAGAAAGGTAAGATACACCGCACACTTTGTATGTATGAGTACCAATTAGAAAGGTAAGATACACCGGACACTTTGTATGTATGCGTACCAGTTAGAAAGGTAAGATACACTGGACACTTTGTATGTATG
>NW_018466211.1:0-553 GCF_002113885.1 Mizuhopecten yessoensis
AGCCAAAAGGCATTCTGGTGTACTCAAAGAGCCCCTGTTTGGTGAAAAAGGTGGTCTTTGATCTGTCCATCTCATCAACTTCAATTTGGTGGTAGCCACCCATTAAGTCTATGGTGGAAAATAGAGTCGCACCACTAAGCGTATCAAGGCACTCTTCAATTTTTGGAAGTGGGTAAGCATCTTTTACACTGACTTCATTCACCTTTCGATAGTCTATGCACCAACGCACACCACCATCTTTCTTGCGAACAAGTACTACCGGTGATGCCCATTCAGAACTAGATGGAATGACAACACCAGTGTCAAGAAGTTTTTGTAGATGGGCGACCTCCTCAGCTTGAAAACCCAATGGTGTCCTTCTTGCGGGTTGACGTATAAGTTTGTTTTCACTTGTGTCAATCTTATGTCTGACTCCGCTGAATCTGCCTAGGTCGTAGTCATCCTTAGCAAATATATCAGGAAAGTCATTCAGCAGCATACATCCTCTTTTTGATTTGATGACAGTCCGTTTGAGGACTCTTCAAAAATATCCTGTACATGCAACGGAACCTCT
>NW_018466212.1:0-553 GCF_002113885.1 Mizuhopecten yessoensis
AATAGAGGAAATGGTATCTCAATAGAGGAAATGGTATGAGTCCTCCATAGGGGAAATGTTATAAGTCCTCAAAAGGGGAAATGGTATGAGTCCTCAATAGGGGAAATTGTATTAGTCCTCAATAGAGGAAATGGTATCTCAACAGAGGAAATGGTATGAGTCCTCAATAGAGGAAATGGTATGAGTCATCAATAGAGGAAATGGTATGAGTCCTTAATAGAGGAAATGGTATAAGTCCTAAATACAGGAAATGGTATGAGTCCTCAATAGAGGAAATGGTATGCGTCATCAATAGAGGAAATGGAAATCTCAATAGAGGAAATGATATGAGTCATCAATAGAGGAAATGGTATGAGTCATTAATAGAGGAAATGGTATGAGACCTCAATAGAGGAAATGGCATTAGGCCTCAATAGAGGAAATAGTAAGAGTCCTAAATAGAGGAAATGGTATGAGTCCTCAATTAAGGAAATTGTATTAGTCCTCAATAGAGGAAATGGTATCTCATCAGAGGAAATGGTATGAGTCCTCAATAGAGGAAATGGTATGAGTC
>NW_018466213.1:0-553 GCF_002113885.1 Mizuhopecten yessoensis
GGACAGTTTAGAGTTGTTTCCATGGTGATGTATTACAGGACAGTTCAGTGTTATTTCCATGGTGATGTTTTACAGGACCGTTCAGTGTTGTTTCCATGTTGATGTTTTACAGGACCGTTCAGTGTTGTTTCTATGGTGATGTTTTACAGGACCGTTTAGTGTTGTTTCCATGTTGATGTTTTACAGACAGTTTAGTGTTGTTTCCATGGTGATGTTTTACAGGACCGTTCAGTGTTGTTTCCAGGGTGATGTATTACAGGACAGTTTAGTGTTGTTTCCATAGTGAAGAATTATAACAGGACAGTTTAGAGTTGTTTCCATAGTGATGTATTACAGGACAATTGAGTGTTGTTTCCATGGTGATGTATTACAGGACAGTTTAGTGTTGTTTCCATGTTGATGTTTTACAGGAAAGTTTAGTGTTGTTTCCATGGTGATGTATTACAGGACAGTTTAGTGTTGTTTCCATGGTGATGTTTTACTGGACAGTTTAGTGTTGTTTCCATGTTGATGTATTACAGGACAGTTTAGTGTTGTTTCCATGGTGATGTAT
>NW_018466214.1:0-553 GCF_002113885.1 Mizuhopecten yessoensis
GCTCGTCACTTTCACTTCATTCTGTACCGCAGTATGGTACACAAAAATTTAAATGCTCGTCACTTTTACTTCATTCTGTACCGCAGGATGGTACACAAAGATATAAAAGCTCCTCACTTTAACTTCATTCTGTACCGCAGTATGGTACACAAAGATATAATAGCTCGTCATTTTTACTTCATTCTGTAACGCAGGATGTTACACAAAGATATAAAAGTTCGTCACTTTCACTTTATTCTGTACCGCAGTATGGTACACAAATATATAAAAGCTCGTCACTTTCACTTCATTCTGTACCGCAGTATGGTACACAAAGATTTAAAAGCTCGTCACATTTACTTCATTCTGTACCGCAGTATGGTATTCAAAGATATAAAAGCTTGTCACTTTTACTTCATTCTGTACCGCAGTATGGTACACAAAGATATAAAAGCCCGTCGCATTAGTTTCATTCTGTACCTCAGTATGGTACACAAAGTTATGAAAGCTCGTTACCTTTACTTCATTGTGTACCGCAGTATGGTACACAAAGTTATGAAAGCTCGTCACTTTT
>NW_018466215.1:0-553 GCF_002113885.1 Mizuhopecten yessoensis
TCTAAGACTTACCACGCAAACCTATTGCGACTATATGTGGACAGGAATGGTAACGGTGTCGTCAGAAATGATCCAGGTGTTCTGTCAGTCACTTGTGCTGCAGTCATTGAGGAGGAAGACAGCAATGAGAACGAAGAGATTCTCGAAGACGCGATTGTTACCTCGCCAGGACCAATAAGATCTGAAACTACTAAAGATGTACTGGTATCAGAATTACTCGGTGTGGAACAGAAGACAGATGTCAAGGAAATGTTAGAGGAATTTGAAGACGTCCTTACAGATGTTCCGGGGAAAACCAACCTGGGAGAACACGACATAACTACTTTGACAGATGAACCAGTCAGGGCTACGAGTCATAGTATACCCTACAGTATGAAGGCGACAATCCAAGATGAAGTTGGGAAGATGTTGGAAATGGGTGTGATAATGCCGTCCGAGTCACCTTACTCTGCTCCAGTTGTAATTGTCAAAAAGAAAGATGGCAGTAATAGGTTTTGTATTGACTATCGACACAGCATACAGAAATATGGGGATCAAAGCATTGGATGTGATT
>NW_018466216.1:0-553 GCF_002113885.1 Mizuhopecten yessoensis
TTAATAACTACAAGTCTGGTTTCATATACAGCTGACAGAACAATCTTGTACATAATCAACTCTAGTATATGTATATGCAGTTAAATAGATTGTAATATTCTCCTAAATTATACTAATAACTAGAATGGCTATAAATCTGTATCAAATGAAAGTTTTGAAATGCTACTGTTAAAGCTTAGATAGGAATACACTTGATTTGATTTCAAGGAGTCAAAAACATAAAACTATTATGATATACCTGTGCTAGCTATAAGTAAATTTCAATCCAAATAAAACTGATGGTGAATGCATGTATGTCAAATTGTAAATAGAACTTGAAAGTTGTATTAAGGCATTCTCTCAACACAATAACATCAACACTACAACATATGATATACCATCAATGCATCTGCACCAAATTTTGATGATCATATAGCATATAACAATCCAAATCAATAATGAGTTATAAGTGTATCATACTGTCAAAGTCAGGTATTACATATGTGTATACTATTGCTGTACAGACAACTATTATACACATATGTACTTTCACACACAGTTATTATACACATAC
>NW_018466217.1:0-553 GCF_002113885.1 Mizuhopecten yessoensis
CACTTCATCAATTTAACAGCAGTTATGAAACAAGTTATTTCAACTGATGTATGGAGTTTTGGGTGCGCTTGAGCACTTTATAGAGCAGGTGTTGTTACTATTCATATGGTAATATTGGAACTTGTCAATGTTTTAAACATGGCCGACGTCTTTGAAAATACATTGTGAATTAAATGACACCTGACACTTACAGAAGTAATAGTAATATAAAATAGTATATTAGCTTACAATTATAGAAATATATACCTAACACTTAAAGAAATAATAGTAATATATAGTAATACATCAGCATAAAACATTAGGAATACAAACCGAACATTAACAGAAGTTATAATAGTATAAAATAATATACCAACGTACCTAGCATTCACAGTAATAATAGTATGCTACAAAAGTAAATTAGCGTACCATGATAGGAAACTAGTATAAAAAAAACGTATGTTAGCGTGCCTAACATTTACAGAAATAATTTAATAGTGTACAACGATAGGAATACATACCAAAAACCTACAGAAATAGTACTATAGTGTACAACGATAGCAATACATACCTA
>NW_018466218.1:0-553 GCF_002113885.1 Mizuhopecten yessoensis
CTTAACTGGACTGTCAACTGTAGTCGCCTGGCTTGTCTCGTTCGTTGGAATACCTGGCAAAGTACAGTTGTGGGACCGCACAACGCACCAAAAATAGCGTGCGCACACCGTGCATACATCGTTCACACACCGTCCGCACATCGTCCACACATGGTGCGCACAACTGTGCGATTTAGCAATCGTTCGCCCCGTTGTGCGCTTCTCCCCGCACAACTGTGCGATTTGGTATCATTTGTAGATCAAAATTACGGAATGACAAAAATACGGAAGGCGTGTATCCGATAATGTACACTGTGTATATATCTGTAATTTCTCATCACAATAATCAAGATTATACAATTTCACAATGCGTGTTACACAGTATTACAGCGACCGTTAGGCTGTCAAGAATGGGTTTGGCTCCAAGGTAACAGAACAGGTAAATAACAATTTTATGAGTGTCCGGAGTTTTACCTGACCAGTGTCTGACACACACAGCTGATATGCGATAACGTTTGACCGTAATGATTAGTATTTGTTATTTGCATTCGCTTGCCTATAGCTCCCCTTCACC
>NW_018466219.1:0-553 GCF_002113885.1 Mizuhopecten yessoensis
CTGGACTTCCCTCTCCTCTATAGTAACATACTGGACTCCCCTTTCCTCAATACATGTTATAGCATACTGGACTTCCCTCTCCTCTATAGTAACATACTGGACTCCCATCTCCTCAATATAGGTAATAGCATACTGAACTTCCCTCTCCTCAATACATTTAGTAACATATATTTATCCGATCTCCCCCTAAGTAACATACTTGACTCATCTTTCCTCAATACATGTAATAGCACACTGGACTTCCCTCTCCTCAATAGTAACATACTGGACTCCCCTCTCCTCAATATAGGTAATAGCATAATGAACTTCCCTCTTTTCAATACATTTAGTAACATATATTTATCCGATCTCCTCCTAAGTAACATACTTGACTCCTCTTTCCTCAATACACGGAGTAACATACTCGAATCCCCTCTCATCAATAGAAACATACTTTACTCCCCTCTCCTCAGTAGTAACATACTTGAATCCCCTCTGTTCAATGATAGCACTNCAACATACTGGACTTCCCTTTCCCCAATACATGTAATAGCATACTGGACTTCCCTCTCCA
>NW_018466220.1:0-553 GCF_002113885.1 Mizuhopecten yessoensis
CTTTGTTAACAATACTATCCCACTCTCACACCTAGTGTTTACAGAACCTATCCAACATATGTCTTTGTTAACAATACAATCCCACTCTCACACCTAGTGTTTACAGAACCTACCCAACATACGTCTTTGTTAACAATACAATCCCACTCTCACACCTAGTGTCTACAGAACCTACCCAACATACATCTTTGTTAACAATACAATCCCACTCTCACACCTAGTGTCTACAGANACATACATCTTTGTTAACAATACAATCCCACTCTCACACCTAGTGTCTACAGACTAAAACCTACCCAACATACGTCTTTGTTAACAATACAATCCCACTCTCACACCTAGTGTCTACAGAACCTACCCAACATACGTCTTTGTTAACAATACAATCCCACTATCACACCTAGTGTTTACAGAACCTACCCAACATACGTCTTTGTTAAAAATACAATCCCACTTTCACACCTAGTGTCTACAGATTAAAACCTACCCAACATATGTCTTTGTTAAAAATACAATCCCACTCTCACACCTAGTGTTTACAGATTAAAACCTA
>NW_018466221.1:0-208 GCF_002113885.1 Mizuhopecten yessoensis
GAGGGTCCTCTGTCATAATCTAGTAAACCAGATAAAGAGGGTCCTTTGTCATAATCTAGTAAGCCAGATAAAGAGGGTCCTCTGTCATAATCTAGTAAACCAGATAAAGAGGGTACTCTGTCATAATCTAGTAAACCAGATAAAGAGGGCCCTCTGCCATAATCTAGTAAACCAGATAAAGAGGGTCCTCTGTCATAATCTAGTAAAC
>NW_018466221.1:240-553 GCF_002113885.1 Mizuhopecten yessoensis
TCTAGTAAACCAGATAAAGAGGGTCCTCTGTCATAATCTAGTAAACTAGATAAAGAGGGTCCTCTGTCATAATCTAGTAAACCAGATAAAGAGGGTCCTCTGTCATTCTCTAGTAAACCAGATAAAGAGGGTCCTCTGTCACAATCTAGAACACCATATAAAGAGGGTCCTCTGTCATTCTCTAGTAAACCAGATAAAGAGGGTCCTCTATCTTAATCTAGTAAACTAGATAAAGAGGATCCTCTGTCATAATCAAGTAAACCAGATCAAGAGGGTCCTCTGTCATTCTCTAGTAAACCAGATAAAGAGGGTC
>NW_018466222.1:0-553 GCF_002113885.1 Mizuhopecten yessoensis
ATTAACAATAAAATGCCTAGCTAATACATACCTACTCTATTTTTTCCTGATAGTAGATTTTTCCTGATAGTAGAAACACAAGTAATTTGTTTGGCCTAATGTTTCTGTCATTTCATAATATTTAGAACTACTATACTTGTTTAAGTTTCCAAAACATCAAGTAGTATAACAATTGAAACTTCAATGAAAGCCAACATCACAATGAATCTAATAATACAATGTTTATAACATGATTTTTTTTAACTGAATGAGAAGAAATGTAAGGCCAAATATCCTCACAAACAACGCTTAAGTGAAATCAGTTTGCAACTAAGCAGTTCGAAAATTTTGCAACACGTCTGGAGAAAGACGTTCCTCGTGACGCTGTAATTCACTGGAGTAAAACGTCCGTTTATTATGTTTGTTTTTGCATAATAACTGCTATACATACCGTAGAAGCACCTTCCTTTTTGTCATCGCCGCTGACAACATGCGCCATTCTCTGTGTCATCGCCGCTGACAACATGCACCATTCTCTGCGGCTTCGGCCACATGCTTGGCCACAAGTCACCGA
>NW_018466223.1:0-553 GCF_002113885.1 Mizuhopecten yessoensis
GTTGAAGACCAGGTATAATTATGCAGTATTAGTATAATTTAATGCGGTCATTTACAAATTATGAGATATTGTGAAGCACTACATGTATATAGTCATAATTATATATAATAATACATGTAACTGAATTTGGATTCTGCCAACCAGGTTTTTGTTACAAATCATTAAATTTATTTTTCCTTTTTTTTTACAGAAATGATCTAGGTCATGGATATTAAGCAGAAAGCCTCATGTAAGAAGACACCAGGATAGAAAAAAAACTCTGGACAATTTAATGTGAAAAAAAAATCAAATACATAGGTCCTGTAAATGTGTTATTAATTTAATACATACAATTCATACTACAATGTACATACTCCAAAGACAAATATTTCTATCTTTGCTTCTTATTCTGTATTTATATTTCAAAAATGTGATTTGATTAAAATCAATGTAACTTTTCAAAATGTGTTTTACTCATTTTATTCTCTCCCATTATAAAATGACTAAAATACATAATAAGTTAACTTATTAAATATTTTAAAATAACTTTCCAAGAATTTATTTCTCTGTGAAT
>NW_018466224.1:0-553 GCF_002113885.1 Mizuhopecten yessoensis
TCACATATCATAGTTCAATAATAAGTTTTTTTAGATAAGCACACACTAGCAATACTAATATATTGACAAACACCAGGGCGGAGTGACGGCGGACGGATTTACAGGGATGCGGTTTACACGACATGACAGCGAGGGGCCGATTCAGTCTAAATTGGCTGGGCACCGAAATTGAAACTACACCAATGGAATACGGAATGTGAGAGAAACCCTCAGGTTACTTAAGTTAAACTTGCTTGTTGGAGGAGGTGGTTTAGTACAAGTGACTGATTTGGTACAACTGGCAGAGGATTTGAGTGTGAATTCGAACTACGCGTGGACTGTGAGTGTGACACAGGGGCCGGTACAGTCTAACCCGTTTCCCCTTGTGTAACGGCTGACAGCGCGTTTGAAAGCGAATGTTTTTGTGCGGCCGAGAATGATCTGTTATATGAACGAATTGACGATTCGCTACGGTGTCCTGTCATGATCAGAATGTGTNTCAGAATGTGTCTTGCCTGGAAATTACAAGCATTCATTTGTTGAATTGCAGTGGCACGGAGACAGTGGTTTGTGT
>NW_018466225.1:0-553 GCF_002113885.1 Mizuhopecten yessoensis
GAACACCATTACACTATTTGACATGGAATAAAGAACACCATTACAGACTATTTGACATGGAATAATGAACGCCATTACACTATTTGACATGGAATAAAGAACATCATTACAGACTATTTGACATCGAATAAAGAACGCCATTACACTATTTGACATGGAATAAAGAACACCATTACACTATTTGACATGGAATAAAGAACACCATTACACACTATTTGACATCGAATAAAGAACATCATTACAAACTATTTGACATGGAATAAGAACACCATTACACATTATTTGACAGGAAATAAAGAACATCATTACACACTATTTGACATCGAATAAAGAACATCATTAAACACTATTTGACATNAGAACACCATTACACTATTTGACATGGAATAAAGAACATCATTACAGACTATTTGACATCGAATAAAGAACGCCATTACACTATTTGACATGGCATAAAGAACACCATTACACTATTTGACATGGAAAAAGAACACCATTACACTATTTCACATCGAATAAAGAACGCCATTACACTATTTGACATCGAATAAAG
>NW_018466226.1:0-553 GCF_002113885.1 Mizuhopecten yessoensis
CAACCTTACCTCTAACACAAACCACAGGTATAATGTGTAAGGGAGGATACAGCCTGACCTCTAACACAACCACAGGTATAATGTGTTAGTTAGCATACAGCCTTACCCCTAACACAAACCACACGTATAATGTGTAAGGAAGGATACAGCCTTACCTCTAACACAAACCCCAGGTATAATGTGTAATGTAAGATACAGCCTGACCTTTAACACAACCACAGGTATAATCTGTAAGGGAGGATACAGTCTAACACAAACCACGGGTATAATGTGTAAGATAGCATACAGCCTTACCTCTAACACGAACCACAGGTATAATGGGTTAGTTAGCATACAGCCTTGCCACTAACACAAACCACAGGTACAGCCTTATCTCTAACGCAATCCGCAGGTAAAACGTGTAAGGTACCAAACAGCCTTAACTTTAACACAAACCAAATGTATAATGCATCAGGTAGCATACAGCCTTAACTCTAACACAAACCAAATGTATAATGCATAAGGTAGAATACAGCCTTAACTCTAACACAATCCACAGGTATAATGTGTAAGG
>NW_018466227.1:0-553 GCF_002113885.1 Mizuhopecten yessoensis
GGTTGGTTAATGTGTGTAACAATTACTCGTGGTTTGGTTAATGTGCGTAACAATTACCCGTGGGTTGGTGGATGTGTGTAACAATTACTCGTGGGTTGGTTAATGTGTGTTACAATTACTCGTGGGTTGGTTAATGTGTATAACAATTACCCATGGGTTGGTTAAAGTGTGTAACATTTACTCGTAGGTTGGTTAAAGTGTGTAACAATTACTCGTGGGTTGGTTAATTTGTGTAACAATTACTCGTGGGTTGGTTGAAGTGTGTAACAATTACCCGTGGGTTGGTTGAAGTGTGTAACAATTACCTTTCGGTTGGTTGTGGTGTGTAAAAATTACCCGTGGGTTGGTTGAAGTGTTACAATTACTCGTGGGCTGGTTGAAGTGTGTAACAATTACCTGTGGGTTGGTTGAAGTGTGTAACAATTACCTGTGGGNTCGTGGGTTGGTTAATGTGTGTTACAATTACCCGTGGGTTGGTCAATGTGTGTTACAATTACTCTTGGGCTGTTTGAAGTGTGTAACAATTACTCGTGGGTTGGTTAAAGTGTGTAAC
>NW_018466228.1:0-553 GCF_002113885.1 Mizuhopecten yessoensis
TCATGATACAACACCAGCACACGCCTATGGTAGAACACCACCACATGCCTATGATAGAACACCACCACATGCCTATGATAGAACACCACCACAAGCCTATGATAGAACACCACCACATGCCTATGGTATGGTAGAACACCACCACATGCCTATGGTAGAACACCACCACACGCCTATGATAGAGAAAACCACCACACGCCCATGGTAGAACACCCCCACACGCCTATGATAGAACACCACCACATGCCTATGGTATGGTAGAACACCACCACATGCCTATGGTAGAACACCACCACACGCCTATGATAGAACACCCCCACAAGCCTATGATAGAACACCAGCACACGCCTATGGTAGAACACCACCACATGCCTATGATAGAACACCACCACACGCCTATGATAGAACACCACCACAAGCCTATGATAGAACACCACCACATGCCTATGGTGAACACCACCACACGCCCATGGTAGAACACCGCCACACGCCTATGATAGAACACCACCACATGCCTATGGTGAACACCACCACACGCCCATGGTAGAACACC
>NW_018466229.1:0-553 GCF_002113885.1 Mizuhopecten yessoensis
CTTTGTGTAGACTAGTCATAACAGTGGGTGTTGCCTGAGTAGTATTTAATGTTACTTTGTGTAGACTAGGCATAACATTGGGTGTTGCTTGAGTAGAATATAATGTTACTTTGTGAAGACTAGGCATAACATTGGATGTTGCTTGAGTAGTATAGAATGTTACTTTGTGTAGACCAGTCATAACAGTGGGTGCTGCTTGAGTAGTATAGAATGTTGCTTTGTGAAGACCAGTCATAACAGTGGGTGTTGACAGATTAGTATATAATGTTGCTTTGTGTAGGCTAGTCATATTAGTATATAATGTTGCTTTGGGAAGACTAGTCATAACAGTCGGTGTTGCCTGAGTAGTATTTAATGTTACTTTGTGTATAATGTTACTTTGTGAAGACTAGGCATAACATTGGTGTTGCTTGAGTAATATATAATGTTGCTTTGTGAAGACTAGTCATAACAGTGGGTGTTGCCAGATTAGTATATAATGTTGCTTTGTGAAGACTAGTCATAACAATGGGTGTTGCCAGAGTAGTATATAATGTTACTTTGTGTAGGCTAG
>NW_018466230.1:0-553 GCF_002113885.1 Mizuhopecten yessoensis
AATGTGACCGGAACAACGTATAGACGGTGTCAGGGTGGATACAAGCAAAGGTGACCGGAACTACGTATTGCTGGTGTTAGGGTTGATCCAGGGAAAGGTGACCGGAACAACTTATTGACATTATCAGGGTTGATACATGGAAATGTGACTCGACCAACGTATTGACTTTGTCAGGGTTGATATAGGGAAAGGTGACCGGAACAACGTATTAACGGTGTTAGGGTTGAAACAGGGAAAGGGGACCGGAACAACGTATTGACATTATCAGGGTTGATACATGGAAATGTGACCGGACAAACGTATTGACTTTGTCAGGGTTGATATAGGGAAAGGTGACCGGAACAACGTATTGACTTTGTCAGGTTTGATACAGGTAAATGACCGGAACAACGTATTAACGGTGTTAGGGTTGATACAAGGAAAGGTGATTGGAACAACGTATAGACGATGTCAGGGTTGATACAGGGAGAAGTGACCGGAACAACGTATTAACGGTGTTAGGGTTGAAACAGGGAAAGGTGACCGGAACAACGTATTGACATTATCAGGGTTG
>NW_018466231.1:0-553 GCF_002113885.1 Mizuhopecten yessoensis
GTTTCCTAGCTATAAGGCCATTATGTAGTGTTCATTAGCTATGAGACCATTATGTAGTGTGCACTAGCTTTTAAGCCTTTATGTAGTGTTTACTAGCTATTAGGCTATTATGTAGTGTTCACTAGTTATGAGGCCATTATGTAGTGTTCACTAGCTATGAGGCCATTATGTAGTGTTCACTAGTTATGAGACCATTATGTAGTGTTCACTAGGTATGTGGCCATGATGTAGTGTTCACTAGCTATGAGGCCATTATGTAGTGTTCACTAGCTATGAGGCCATTATGTAGTGTTAAGTAGCTATAAAGCTGTTATGTATTGTTCACTAGGTATGAGGCCATTATGTAGTGTTCACTAGCTATGAGGCCATTATGTAGTGTTAAATCGCTATGAGGTCATTGTGTAGTATTCACTAGCGATGAGGTTATTATGTAGTTTTCGCTAGCTATGAGGCCATTATGCAGTGTTCATTAGCTATGAAGCCATTTTGTAGTGTGCACTAGCTTTGGAGCCATCGTATTGTGTTAAGTAGCTATAAGGCCATTATGTAGTGT
>NW_018466232.1:0-553 GCF_002113885.1 Mizuhopecten yessoensis
TGTATTAATATATTTTAATTATTATGTGTTTTTTTGAAATTATTTAGGTCCAAGTGTACCTTAAACACACATATTTTTTTTTAATTGGGAATCTGTATAAAGACCAAAACGTGAAAAACACGTGCGATATCATTCTAAATAATGAGGCAAATTCAAACATTGCAAGAACGGTTCAAGTCCACATTGACGGTACTCGCAGGTATTGACATTTCCGAGCAACCCCCTTGTAATATATGTTTCATTATTAAAACTGGAGGGAAGAATATATGAATTTGTGCAGTAAACTTTGTCCGAACTATTTAATAGTGATCTATGCATATACATTGAAGAAAAATATCACTAAATCACAATGAAAACTGTAAAAAGTTGCATGGAATACGGTAGAAACCACATGGCTGCTGTTACACGAGAATGAATAATAATGCGTGACACTCCATCAGGCTTAGCAGGAAATAAACAATTTATTAGTCAAGGTAGTAGAACAGCGTAAAATGTGAACAAAAAAGAATGAACAAATATTTGTTTTACATGTACCTGTACAGTCTCCAGAGTT
>NW_018466233.1:0-553 GCF_002113885.1 Mizuhopecten yessoensis
TTTAATAGTCCATAATAACATGTGAACAGTTCAACACAAATTAATAAGTTTTAAGTAACGCATAAACACAAATGATTAGTCATTTCAACACATTGACATTCAGTCGTCAGAGCCATCTTCTGAATCATTTGGATAGTCTCGTTTTTTATCCATTATAACAAGTACAGTATCATCGGAACACTCGGACGTTATGGATCAGTTTTTAACGTTATCAATTAAACGCTTGCTTCTTAGGAGCCAGGCATGGCATTGGCGGGTCTTTACAAGCGTAAATTAGAGTTAGACTCGGTATTCACCAATCTTGTCAAAAGTGAAAACAAATAACGATAATGCGTCGAAGGGGCTTGGCATTTATTATCACACAGAAAAAACGATAAGTAAAGTTACTAAAACTGATATTTCCTTCAAAATTTACTCGTCCGACGGACTAGTTACTGTAAAAAATCACTCGCCCGTCGGCAAAAACCACTCGTCAGGACAAGCGGACGAGTGCTTTTGCCGGCCCCTGTTCCTATCCAATCTCACTTAGCCACTAAAACGACAAATTATAATC
>NW_018466234.1:0-247 GCF_002113885.1 Mizuhopecten yessoensis
TACATAGTAGACTGTTTGTTACTGTAACTACATAGGAGACAGTTTTTCACTGTAACTGCATAGGAGACAGTTTGTAACTGTAACTTCACATAGTATACTGTTTGTTACTGTAACTACATAGGAGACTGTTTGTTACTGTAACTACATAGGAGACAGTTTGTCACTGTAACTTCACATAGTAGACTGTTTGTTACTGTAACTACATAGGAGACTGTTTGTTACTGTAACTACATAGGAGACAGTTTGT
>NW_018466234.1:372-553 GCF_002113885.1 Mizuhopecten yessoensis
AGACTGTTTGTTACTGTAACTACATAGGAGACAGTTTGTTACTGTAACTACATAGGAGACAGTTTGTCACTGTAACTACATAGGAGACTGTTCGTTACTGTAAGTACACATAGGAGACTGTTTGCTACTGTAACTTCATAGGAGACAGTTTGTCACTGTAACTTCACATAGTAGACTGTTT
>NW_018466235.1:0-553 GCF_002113885.1 Mizuhopecten yessoensis
TAACGACCTAATGTGTCCCCCTGCTGTCGAACATAACGACCAAATATGTCCCCCTACTGTCGAACATAACGACATATTGTGTCCCCCTGCTGTCGAACATAACGACCTAATATGTCCCCCTACTGTCGCACATAACGACCTAATGTCTCCCCCGCTGTCGACTCTAACAACCAAATGTTTCCCCCTGCTGTCGACTATAACGACCTAATGTGTCCCCTACTGTCGAACATAACGATCCAATGTGTCCCCCTGCTGTCGAACAAAACGACCTAATGTGTCCCCCTGCTGTCGACCCTAACAACCAAATGTGTCCCCCTGCTGTCGAATATAACGACCTAATGTGTCCCTCTGATGTCGAACATAACGAGGAAATATGTCCCCCTACTGTCGAACATAACGACCTAATGTGTCCCCCTGCTGTCGAATATAACGACCTAATGTGTCCCTCTGATGTCGAACATAACGAGGTAATATGTCCCCCTACTGTCGAACATAACGACCTAATGTCTCCCCCGCTGTCGACTCTAACAACCAAATGTTTCCCCCTGCTGTC
>NW_018466236.1:0-553 GCF_002113885.1 Mizuhopecten yessoensis
GGTGTATAGGTTTAAGGTTGTAGATATGTATGTTTTAGGTTGTAGATATATAGGATTAAGGCTGTAGGTGTATAGGTTAAAGGCTGTAGATATGTTTATATAAGGCTGTAGGTGAATAGGTTTAAGGCTGTAGATAAGTAAGTTTAAGGCTGTAGGTTTGTAAGTTTAAGGCTGTAGGTGTATAGATTTAAGGCTGTAGATATGTTAGTTTAAGGCTGTATGTGTATAAGTTTAAGGTTGTAGGTGTATATGCTTAAGGCTGTTAGATATGTAAGTTTAAGGCTGTAGGTGTATAGAATTAAGGCTGTAGATATGTATGTTTAAGGCTGTAGGTGTATAGAGTTAAGGCTGTAGATATGTATGTTTAAGGCTGTAGGTGTATATGTTTAAGGCTGTAGATATGTAAGTTTAAGGCTGTAGGTGTATAGGTTTAAGACTGTAGGTGTATATGCTTCAGGCTGTTAGATATGTAAGCTAAGGCTATAAGTATGTAAGCTTAAGCTGTAGTTGTATAGGTTTAAGGCTGTATATATGTAATTTTAAGGCTGTAGTT
>NW_018466237.1:0-553 GCF_002113885.1 Mizuhopecten yessoensis
CAATCTTGGACGTGCTGACCATCCAATATTTTATATCAAGTCCTGGAAAGACAGAAATGAAGACATCAGTATATGACAAAGATGTAATGTCAAGGAAATAACAAAAATCTGAATTTTCGTTCGTCTAACCGATATATTCACGTTCTTCATTTTTGTCGAAAAAGGTGAAAAATATACCAAATTTAAAAATGGCCTCAATTTTTTTCCCCAAAGGGAATCTTTCAGGACTTTTTTTTCTATCATACTAGAGACAATGATGAGTTGAAATCAGAAGAGTTTGATAACATAGTATTATTTTCCGCAGGTTCGACCTTTTCCACCGACCTAAACATTAGCAGTGTTGATAAATCGTTTGGCCTTGTGAAATGTCTAAATGACATGAATACTGTTCTTGTAGTATTCAATACAGCTTACTTTACAAATCGCATTATAGAACATAAAGCGTTTCACAAAAANAAAAACAACCGACAAATTGAGATCTTGGTAATAATTGCATAAATAATGCATTCTGTTAATCAACTTGTCATTATCGTTGTTTTGATTTTCTCTTTCA
>NW_018466238.1:0-553 GCF_002113885.1 Mizuhopecten yessoensis
GTGTGGCCAGACCCAAGAGTCAATGCTTATTTCATGATTGTGTTTATCTCTTTTTGTGCAGCAATTGTATATTTAGTTTTTGGGTAGGGATATCAACCGTTTTAAAGTTATGACCCCGGGACTTAGTCTCTGAAGGTGGGGGCCAGACCCCAGAGCCATAATGGAAGCATATATGCATTCATCTCTTTACTCTCAGCAATTGTATATCTGGTTATATGGTGGGGATCTGAACCATTTTCAAGTTATAAACTATTTTGTATAAGGGGCCGGGGGTGGTCAGCTTGTCCATTTGTACGGTTGTTAATTCTTACCACCTAGGGATGCTTCCAACAAATTATAGTTGATATCCTCAGCCCCCTGGAGGGTCAGCCCCACCATTTGTACTGTTTTAAATCGCCACTTCCTAGGGATGCTACCAGTCAAATATAATTGATATTCTTGCTAAGTTTCAGAGAAGAAGTTCCTTAAAGCAATATAAAGCCAAGTTACCATTTTTGATGATTGTCAAAGTCTCCCAACAGCTCGCTTTCTCTCGTCTCCTTTGATTCCTAGG
>NW_018466239.1:0-553 GCF_002113885.1 Mizuhopecten yessoensis
CTAGTAGGTCCTCAATTTTTTGCATGTGTCCGATTCTTGTAGACTGCAGCATTTGACATCGGAGTAGGAAATGGCTAATGTCCCTTTCCTCTTGCATACACAACAAGCAAGTCGTATCAACACTGTTTTTGTTGAATTTTGCCGCTCTGCATTGGAGGTTGTATGTGCTGGTGGCAAGTCGAGCTTTAATTTCAGCTGCCTTGACGTCTCTTGGTGACGTTCCGGTACTGGCCCAGATGTTGTGTGCCTTATACAGAGGTTGGTCTTGTATTTGGAGGTAGCGCAGGGAGGATTGTTTTTCCAGATTTTCCTCACAAGTTTTTTTCCAGAGATCGTTGGTTGCTGATTTTAGCATCCGTTTCCATGTTGGTTTTTTAGGAGGATCTTAAAGAATGGACCACGCTGTTGGGAGGCTGTACTTGCCGAGGAGTTGCGCCGCCCTTGAGGCGAAGCATGAGCTGTCTAGGCTGTTCATCAAGAGTGATCTGCGAAGGATGGCATATTCGATAGCTTCTGCGTTTCTAGCAATGTTGACGAGGAAAGTCATGATGTT
>NW_018466240.1:0-553 GCF_002113885.1 Mizuhopecten yessoensis
ATTTATATAGTACTAGTCATTATATGTATAGTAGTAGTCATTATAATTAATACGGTAGTCATTATGTATATAGCAGTAGTCATTATGTATAATGCGGTAGTCAGTATATATATAGCAGTAGTCATTATATATAATACGGTAGTCAGTATGTATATAGCAGTAGTCATTATATATAATGTGTTAGTCAGTATATATACAGCAGTAGTCATTATATATAATACGGTAGTCATTATCTATATAGCAATGGTTATTATGTATTATATGGTAGTCAGTATGTATAAAGCAGTGGTCATTATGTATAATACGGTAGTTAGTATGTATATAGCAGTGGTCATTATGTATAATACGGTAGTCAGTATGTATATAGCAGTAGTCATTATATATAATACGGTAGTCAGTATTTATATAGTACTAGTCATTATATGTAAAGTAGTAGTCATTATATATAATACGGTAGTCAGTAGGTATATAGTAGTAGTCATTATATATAATACGGTAGTAATTATGTATATAGCAGTAGTCATTATATATAATGTGTTAGTCAGTATATATA
>NW_018466241.1:0-553 GCF_002113885.1 Mizuhopecten yessoensis
TAACGTTTACCTGTATTTGTATTAAGTGTGTATGGTCTGTAATGTTACCTGTATAGGATTACGACTTTTCATGTAGGTTATCTCAGGTATACACGCTCTCTCGAGCAGCGGACCTGGAACTGAAATGAACCATTGTACGAGACAATCGGTGTAGTGAGGATAACTGTGACGGTGGAGGTAATCTCGTTCAACCAGACTCTTACTGCATATTTCCCACCTCTCACAATGGAAAAAAAAAGTGTGGGCAATAAATCACTTGCTTCCACTGTCCACTGCACACATAATCCCCTTTCAAGGCCAATCATGATTACCTGACCATGAAAGGGGATGTGCCCAGTAGACTGTGGTTACAAATGCTGTAAGAAAGGGGAGATAATCAATCAGTAAGTAACGATGAAGCCAATACAGTGGAAAGGATAAACTTAGTTGACACATTTAAAATAAGACAAGAGAAAAAAGCTAAAAATGGTAATTTCATGATTAAAAACAAACAAAAAGATTTCCTTATCACATGAGAGGATAAGCATTTCCTGGAAAAGTTTAGAATCTTTAG
>NW_018466242.1:0-553 GCF_002113885.1 Mizuhopecten yessoensis
TTGTTATGATGCAAACTTCATTTATAGGCTATCAAACGTTTTTTTCTATAGTATATCCTTCTTGACTCCAAAGCTGTAGTTTATAATGACTAAAAAGTATGGAGAATTTTATTTTTTCCCCGGATGTTTCGCGCTCAATCAGAAAACAACCTCATCTGCAAATTAAATTCATCAATGTTCTAATATAACTCCGTGATGCAATTAACAGAGGACAATCTCCATTGTTGTTGCATTATATAAAGTGATACCTTACATATTCAACATACTAGTGTTCTAACTGATAACTTTAGAACTTATAAGAGTTCCCAGACAACACTAATACACAGTAACAACTGTAAATTGTACATTTTATCATACATTGTATCTTGACCATATGTAAGATGAGCTTTATGCTCAATATGTTATCAAGAATAAATAAAGCCTTNTATTATTATTATATATTTGTATCAATCGGTATCAAATGCCGGTCTCCGTGAATTCTGTTCAATCCACATAAGCACGCTATCTGTTCCATTAATTTACTAATTTGTCTGGAATTCAAACAAGGTTCCAG
>NW_018466243.1:0-553 GCF_002113885.1 Mizuhopecten yessoensis
CAAAGGTGGGCGCCAAGATCCCTCTGGGATCTCTTGTTTGTCTACTTTTATTAATACAATTTCCAGATTTTTTGTAACCCCCACCACCCACAATAATTCTTTTCTTGCGGCATACTACAGGAGTTTAAAAAAAAAAAATATCAATGTTTTCATGAGTATGGAATTATTTTTTTTGTATCAAAATATTGATGAGTCTGGAATTTCTATAACCGTGGACAGATAGACCTGTAGAACAGAAATTAGGACAAAAGCTTACAATGTTTTCATTTTTGTAAAGGAACTGAAAATTCAACCTTAAAATCCAGTGTCACTACATGGAATATTGTAGTAGGATTTGAAACAGGAATGACTGTCTATTTCATACATTTTGTCTCAACCTGAGACGCACATACCATAAGCTTATGTTGAATGTGAGAAAGATTTCCTGTACAAATATGCTACTTACTGCACAAAATTACAAAATAAGTGGAAGTATTTAAAAAAATTAGTAGAAGAACCGAAAGTGAAATACCATATTTATCGTGCAATAAACCCAGGGGACCAACACATAATT
>NW_018466244.1:0-553 GCF_002113885.1 Mizuhopecten yessoensis
GTAGCTGGTAACTTAAAGTGTACCCTACAAATGAGCTGTACTACGTATGAAAATACAGAGTAAAAATACCCTACAGCACAGGGCTAAGTATGTGTATACATCTCGATAACCTAGTTCCGCTTACTGGTGCAGGTATTATTTTAGGATTGACCTGCATTTAAATGGCGTATTCGGTTGTATGGTGCACGTAAGTGCTCCATAAAGAATATCCTCATATTTACGTTCAAATGCTATACAAAGAAAACAATATGCAATGCGGTTTGCTATGATGGTAACTACGTTAGCCGTGGTTGCTAGAATAATATAGTTCCAATGAATCTACGTCGATATATGGGTAAATATAGAATATACGCAGTGAACAACACTATTTTTCTTCTTTTCATCGCTTTTGAATTTTCCATGTAGTGACATAAGTAACACTTCGAATACATTTATTCATTTATAACGGTCGTTCTGTACACGCATCGACACACTGCTCTTGAATGTGACGCGGTCGAACGCCGTAAGAGGAAGCCGCCATTGTTCACTTTACCGTCAAATAATTTTGAACGTG
>NW_018466245.1:0-553 GCF_002113885.1 Mizuhopecten yessoensis
ATACAAATCCCCTCGCATTCACACATTGTGACATATGTAAAATGAGAAGATGTCGATAGAGCCATGACAAAGTTTTTTTTTAAAACAGTAAAAGTGACCTTGACTTTAAACATATATAAGTAACCTGAAACGCAAACTTGTTCAAGATATAGCCATATACCAAACACTCATATCAAGTTTCATGAAATTCTGTTGAGGAATGAAGTCGATAGCGCGATGACAAACATTTTCTTAAAGTAGTAACAGTGACTTTGAACTTCAACATAGAAACCTAAAACACCAAATTGTTCAAGCTATTGTAATACTACACACTTGTATCAAGTTTCATGAAATTCCGTTGAGGAATGAAGTTGAAAGAGCGATGACAAAGTTTCTTAACCTAGTAAAACTGGCCTTGACCTTTAACAGGTAACCTGAGTCGCGAACTTGTTCAAGATATTGCCTTACCAAAAACTTGTATTAAGTTTCATGAAATTCTGTTGAGAAATGAAGTTGATAGAGCGATGACAAAGTTTTTGGTAAAGAATAGTAACAGTGACCTTGACCTTTAATG
>NW_018466246.1:0-553 GCF_002113885.1 Mizuhopecten yessoensis
AGATAGTAGTATCTCTTCAGTTATCTTGTAGTATGTTATTGTGTTCATAGTTTAATAACGTTTATGGCAAGGATTTTTTTTATACAAGAGTGAAAAAGAAATTTTAAAAGATTTTGATAAAAGTAGGCAGAAGATCGTAAGATCGTTTTGGGAAATGTTTTTGTGAATATATTATAAGAAATATACATAACCATATAAAGACAAGAATGTCTATATATACATGTATGATTCAGTACAGTTACGTATAAAACAACAGCATAACGTCATCACATAGCCAGGGGCTCACTAGCATTAACGAAAGTCATAATGAACCCCCCACGAACCGGAGACGCAGTAGGTAGTCCTTCTAGGAAGGCATGTGACACCCATGCTGATGACGTATCACGTGTCAAGTCTAGAAACGTATGTCTGTATCATAAATGAAAACAACCAACAATACCGTCGTCAACTCCTTTACTGAATGACAATCTGAAATACTCATTTTGTATTGATTCGAGTCGTGGTAGTCTGACTGTTCAACCTTTGGTTAAAACTAATTGTTACCCTTATCGAT
>NW_018466247.1:0-553 GCF_002113885.1 Mizuhopecten yessoensis
TCAATGTCGCATGGACGACCGTCGGACCAATAATGATATTAAAATTTGTGAATAAACTGTCATTTACGAATCATCAAACAGAGCGTTAACAAAATCTCAGAACATTAAATCGGTTCCTTTACATAACGTTATTTATATGAAAAACCCAAATACCACACGGTCTGAGCACTATATGATAGAATCAGATAGAAAGTTAATACGTAACACCCACCGATAACAAATCAAAATGAAACTGAATCCTTAAATTGTGCTACACAACAGTAGAGCTGAATTATTGTCATCCAACCATGCCAAAAGTCATCAAGGAAGAAATAGTAAAAAAAACTATTCCAAAGTATTATAATTTAAAAAAATGAAAAACAACGTGAAGTAGTTAATACATCTATACCACATTTCCCTTTCTTTAACTAGGCTGTGCTTAACAAACTAGCTCAAAACAAAATAACGTAAACTGAGTAATTCCGTTAAAGTTAACATATATATTGGCAGTACAAAAAAGTTTATAGTCATATTTGTCTTAGGTAATCAGAAGCACCTGACTGCTACCATCCTG
>NW_018466248.1:0-553 GCF_002113885.1 Mizuhopecten yessoensis
CCCAATTAGCTTATTTTAGTTAAGTGATGTGTGAAAGATGAATGTAATGAAAACTAAAAATTCACATTTTAGGAATTAAAAAGTGTCGGACAAAAACGATCAATATTTTCTGGCATTTTAGAAATAAAGTACTTGAAAACTTGGTCAAATATTTCTCATCTGATCAACTGAAAACATTTAATCCAGCATGTTCATTGGTGATAGATTATAATTTATCAACGGACACTAGCAGTCTTATTTCTTGCAACAACTCATTGTTTAATACAACAGTCGAAGCCATTACGGATGTATGTATTTGGATCAGTGTTCAATGTTGGGCAGGTTGGTGGTTGGTAGTTCAACTGCTTGTGCAATTCTGTAAATTTTATAAAGACTCTTCGGTACCCTTAAAAAATAAAATAGAATTTTAATTCATTTGTACAGATGTATAAAAAACTTAATGTTCATAAATGATGGTGTCAGATTGAGATGCGAATAATCAATTTGTGTAGAACTTCTCTTGTACAGTGATAATTATAATCATGGGCAAATCACAGACCATAGAGCCATTCAG
>NW_018466249.1:0-553 GCF_002113885.1 Mizuhopecten yessoensis
TTTTTCTGCGCAAACATCGTTTGCAAATATGAGATATGCTAAATATGGCTGGCTGATTCGTTTTCGTCTAAAAAGCTCGGAGGGAAAAATGATATTTTCAAAATAGTGGCCATTCCAAACGCATTTTCAAGGTTTCTTAGCTTATTCTGGTAGTTGGAATGAGAGAAATGTACTATTTCATGCCCACGGTTGTAGGATAGGGAAATTCCATCCTCGGGACTTTCACACTTGGCAAAACTCCCGGCAAAGTCTCGCCTTTTACCTTTCGGGAATTTTCCTATCCAACACCCCTGGGCATGAAAGAGTCTTACATACTTTAGTCTTACTTTCCCTGTCCAACATTAGTCGCGCCTTACCATAACTTTAAATGAGTTACATTAAGTCTATTATTTCGACAAATCTGCAGGGAACGTTTATCATGTCCTGTGAAGTGAGACTGTGGTGTATTTTGTCCTGTGAAGTGACACTGTGGTATACTTTGTCCTGTGAATGAACGCTGTGGTATATCTTGTCCTGTGAAGTGACACTGTGGTATATTTTGTCCTGTGAAGTG
>NW_018466250.1:0-553 GCF_002113885.1 Mizuhopecten yessoensis
TAGAGTACGGAAGGTCCTGTGGTCGAACTCCGGTCTGGTCGTGCATTTTTCCGCGCCTGTTACATTATAATTGATATCTTCAGATTTAGCACCATTATGAATCAGAGCTGAATACAGTGGCTAAATTTCCTTTGGTGCAGTGATCAATGAACATTGATTTCTTTTGAAGTTACTTAGCATCACGTTATTCATTTTTTTTATGTAATTTGCAACCTTATTAATTATTTATTAAGTATTTTATGAACGCAAGTACTATTAGGAGTGCACATGTAATATAAACGTAATTGTGACGTAAAGATATATTAATAATGTCAAGAAAAATAAATAAAAGTTAGATTAAGTTAAGGAGAGAAAAATGAAAAGAAACAAATCTTAATGATGTATGTTACCTGTAACGTGACTCTCACTTATAAAAGAGTCCAGAGCTTCTACTCGTGAAAGAAATGTTTTATAAAGGTAGACTGTACACACAGGTGCATGCATTTACTACATCTGGAAAAAGTCTAATAGTAAATGCTAAACATATGCAAATAAACCAGATATCTCATACTCA
>NW_018466251.1:0-553 GCF_002113885.1 Mizuhopecten yessoensis
GTGTGGCTAATATTTTGATATTTTTCACGAGTGCGCAGCACAAGTAAAAAAAAAAAAAAAAGATATTAGCCACACGAGTGAAATATATTTGTTGCATTTGAATGCAGCGAATAGAAGATACTGTTATGATTGGTCAATACCGAAAAGTGATATTTTCACAATGTGAAAATAACACTTTTGTTATTTGTCACAGTGTGAAAGATATCAGTCTTATCAAGTTGATAGAATCCCATATTTCACTGACAAGAATGTAATAAATTGATATATCAGTTTGATCCTTTTTAACACACACTATTAAACACTTAAAACATTTTATGTTAACTAGACAGTAAACACAAAATGATTAAAGAAATATATGTGATATTTATAATATGATGGTTGGTGTATTTACAAGACCTAATAATAATATCGTAAGTTGAAGGATTGTCAAGTGTGATCGATATTTATTTGATGATATTCTAAGGATAACTTCACGCCTATACATTTTATTCATCGGGGATCGCATCACTAGCTTAATGCCATTGACTGGATAATGGAAATTGTATGAGTCAAT
>NW_018466252.1:0-553 GCF_002113885.1 Mizuhopecten yessoensis
AAGCCCCTGTCCGCTAGTGTCACGTGACCTTTATTGGTTGGTGTATGTACGGTAAACGTTTAGTGTCACGTGACCTTTATTGGCTGGTGTTAGTGTATTACAGTGATTGAGGTTTATGTACGGGAAGCGTTTAGTGTCACGTGACCTTATTGGTTGTTTGAGCGTGTTGGGTTGATGCTAATACTCTTTTGATTTTAATCCTGGAACACGTGTTACTTTGTTTCGAAACAGCGTAAAACAGATCACCGAGTAATACGGGTTTAGAGAATATATTACCCCTAGTAACATGTCTGTAATTGTTGTCGGGAATATTTTAACCATAATTACAAAAGCTGCTTCCGGCGGAGGGATGTCGAGATAAGTTAGATGTACGATTGAATATTTAAACACTTGCAGTCATGCAGACCTCGCCGTATGTCGCTGGGTTCACAAATAGGCGTTTTTCAAGAGATATAGAGGAGAAAATACACGACCAGACCGCGACTCGGACCCGAGATCCAGTGAGCTCTTTAAGGATCCCCGTCCCACCCAGAGCAAAACACTAAAGAATTCC
>NW_018466253.1:0-553 GCF_002113885.1 Mizuhopecten yessoensis
CACAAAGCTAATCATAATAATTAATATCGAAATACAACGGATCTCAGCACTAACAGAATGTTATCTGAGAAGTATGACAATGGACTTTTTTCCATGAAAGACAGCTAAATTAAATATATACAAAAAGTAAGAACAATTAAAAGATTGTCGGCTAGTTTGACATCATGAAACGTATTCGTCATAACTAAACAGACATGAAGTCATTAAAAGTTTGACATACCGATTGTTTATAATAGGAAACTTCATTGATTGAGATGTTTTACAGGTTTGTATGGATAGTTTTTACCTCTGGTAATACGATAGCACCAGCTGTTACTTCTCCGCAAATCCTAACAATAAAACCGAATTCATTGATGCATTCTTGACATCGCTCATCGATTTCGCTACCAAAGCTTTTATAAGCGTTTTATTAAAAAGAATGTCGAATTATGTCCCCTTAGAGGTTGATACTACAAGAATAAACATTTTCTACTTTAATATACTGTAAATGATAAATTATACGATAACAGTAGATCTATATAGTATTAACAGTGGATCTATATAGTATTAACAG
>NW_018466254.1:0-553 GCF_002113885.1 Mizuhopecten yessoensis
TGTGGTATCAAATACAAGTGAAATATCTGTCTATGATATTAAATACAAGTGTAATGCCTGTCTGTGATACTAAGAACAAGTAAAATACCTATCATTGATACTAAATACCATTGTAATATCTGTCTGTGATAATAATTACAAGTGTAATAGCTGTCCGCGATATCTAATCTAAAAGACAAGTGTAATACCTGTCTGTGATGATAAATACCACTGTGATACCAGCCTCGATGATGGTGTTGATGATGGTGGTATACCTGTCTGTGATATTAAATACAGTTGTAATAACTGTCTGTGATAATAAATACAAGTGTAATACTTATCTTTGATAATAAACAGATAAGAAAAGTGTTCTATTTTCGTTTTCAAATAAATGCAACAAAATAAGAGATTAGTCTCAATTACCAAATGCACAGTTTCGTATTTTTTTCTGCTCATGCCCGGAAAATCTTTAACTTCCTATCTCCGTAAAGTCGAAGCGGTGCATTATATAGTCTTTGTTTTGTATTGTATTTTATTCATTTTCACTCATTGTGTAGGGTGTATATTAATTGTA
>NW_018466255.1:0-553 GCF_002113885.1 Mizuhopecten yessoensis
ATACTGCAGACAAACATTGTACAACTGTAGGTATACTGCAGACAACATTGTACAACTGTAGGTATACTGCAAACAAACATTGTACAACTGTAGGTATACTGCCGACAAACATTGTACAACTATATATACTGCAGACAACATTGTACAAATTTAGGTATACTGCAGATAACATTGTACAACTGTAGGTATACTGCAAACAAATATTGTACAACTGTAGGTATACTGCAGACAAACATTGTACAACTATACATACTGCAGACAACATTGTACAACTGTATGTGTATACTACAGACAACAGTGTACAACTGTAGACATACTGCAGACAACCGTGTACAACTGTAGGTATACTGCA
Organism: Mizuhopecten yessoensis; assembly: GCF_002113885.1. NCBI lineage: Eukaryota > Metazoa > Mollusca > Bivalvia > Pectinida > Pectinidae > Mizuhopecten > Mizuhopecten yessoensis. Next base: position 353 of record NW_018466255.1, read on the forward strand.
GACAACAGTGTACAACTATACACACTGCAGACAACAGTGTACAACTGAAGGTATACTGCAGACAAACATTGTACAACTGTAAGTATACTGCAGACAACAGTGTACAACTGTAGGTGTACACTACAGACAACAGTGTACAACTGCAGGTGTATACTACAGACAACAGTGTACAACTGCAGGTCTATTGTAGACACCAGTGTA
>NW_018466256.1:0-553 GCF_002113885.1 Mizuhopecten yessoensis
GTCACTTGTGGCTTTTGGCAGGGATAGATTTTCTTTCGCATATACAAAAAAGTCTTCAGCATTTGAAATCATGTGTCCCCTCCTGACAGGATATGACGCAGACCTTTTCATAACTCCAACTTCCCCATCACACGGTCCCTTGCCGTGTCGACTGCCAAAAAAGTGTTTCTCAATTTGGAATCCAAAATCTTCTTGTGCCATGGATAAATCCACAAAATTAGACTTTGACTTGTATTGAGTTCGTGCGCCAGCAGAGAAATGGATCTCTTTCTGTATGTCTAGTCCCACAGTTTCAAACAAATGCTGGTTAGACTTCACATTGAAATATTGTACAGCATGATGATCATGTTTGTGGTCATCACTGAGGAAGACGAGGGATTCATCACACCCCTCTGAAGGACATCTGTAGTAGGCTACCACAGGGTGAATAGTCACTTATCCAACGGTTCCATCCTTTGATACAAGAGTCATGAACTTTTTCTGGGTGTTGAGTTGAGTGGCCATTTCCCAGCTTCTCCATTTCATTTTTGTGTGAATGTATGGGACCAATCCA
>NW_018466257.1:0-553 GCF_002113885.1 Mizuhopecten yessoensis
TGTGGTTTTTTCTCTGATGTCTTTCTGGTTTTTCTTGTATAGAATTCCTGTTCCTTGGCCTCAACGTCTTTCTGATGGACCAAATATCCGGTCCGATTCACCGATATAAGTATGGTTGCTTAATCACGCACACTGAAACAGACAGATCTGTATTTCAAGACGACTCCCTGATAGGCTTTAATTCTTATGATCATAATTTAAAATAGTAAATTGGAATTTGAAAAATTGTCCCTTAAAACAGGTGATTTGTTAAAACAGGTAGGCTTCATATTGTGTTGATTACTTGAGCTGGTTTGACTTTATTATATTAATATTTTCTGACTCTTTTCTTTCTTTCTTCTTGTTTAATAGAACGGATTCTGTCTCAGTCTTACTGGTGTTTGAGGTAGATCAATTTCATAAGAGCGTGTGTTACGGCACGATTTCTCACCCCGACAAGACTTCTAACCCGGATGAGAAATCGTGCTAAAATCACTGTGTTCGCAACACGAGTTTTCACCCAAGCACGATTTTCACCCGGGTGAGAAAACGTGTCAGGAGTAGGCATATCACC
>NW_018466258.1:0-553 GCF_002113885.1 Mizuhopecten yessoensis
TTTTTTCACATAGTACATTGACAGAATTATTAGAGGTTGACAATGTCGTCACAATTCATCAGAACACGGTGGTTCGAAAGGTGACTAGTAAGTCAGTGGTTAGTGCAAATGTTCGTTTTCTTGTATCTTGAAAATACAACCATTATTTATTTAAAACTTTCTGTTGACCGTTAACATATTGCCAATACGTTTTATACAAAATAACAAGTTTATACAGTTTATTGACGAAATTATGAAAGGTTAATGAATTTCGTTAAACGAGTATTCAGCTCATCATCTTTTTAACAACTTTACTCTGGAGATCTACCATATTAAAACAACTGACATTAAAATATTGTAAGATATCAATATAATCTATATTTCGAATGACGATGTTCTTACACTTCCAGATCATCTGGGCCCGTATTCATGAAACCGTTCTCATGCTCAATCAGGGATTCTGTGCTCAAGTCTAATTTCTTGTTCCGTTTATAAATTAACAATGACAGATTATTTTGACAATGATTTGGAAAATATTTGAAGAGACTTAAAGTCAAATACTGTTTACAATGTT
>NW_018466259.1:0-553 GCF_002113885.1 Mizuhopecten yessoensis
TGTGTTCACAATACGATACATATCATGATACTGTGTTCACAATATGATACGTATCATGATACTGTGTTCACAATACGATACGTATCACGATACTCAGTGTTCACAATACAATATGTATCACGATACTGTATCAGGATGCGGTGTGCGTAACCCTGGGCTTTTGAGAATGATGTAATTCTTAATAATGTATTACAATATATAACTTAAGTTATCAAAAATATTGTCTCACTATCTTTTGTTTTCAGTCGAACCTTAAAATACTGACAGAATTTTGATATAAAATAGCAGTTTATATTTTTGGGGGTGTATTCTTCCTGTTGTCTAGTACACTGGATATGATTTCAGGTACCTTCCGGTAAGTTACCTTATGGTTGTTCATTTTACTGGACAAAAGTATTTCATAACTGACTTGCAATTGCAGGCATATAAATATGATAAGAAACATAAAATGTAAAACAAAATGTCCATTACCGTAAGTGAGAAGAAAGACTAACCCTTTCACCCCTACGTAACTTTGGTAGACTCTACCATGCATTGATATGGATGAGTCCAT
>NW_018466260.1:0-553 GCF_002113885.1 Mizuhopecten yessoensis
TAGGTTGTGATAAAGCGGTATATAAGAACCTCAAATTATTATTGTCATTATTACCATGTAAGTCGTTTAGTGTGGTTTAGTCAACAAATACAAGACCCTTATTTTGTTTTCATTTTGGATTTCAAGCAGCTAATTCTTTTTGAACGATGTACCAAATAGATTTATCCCACTCTGAAGTGATTCCAGTTCAGCATGTTTTCGTATTGCCAATTTTAGTGAGGTAATCTTGTAGTAATGTGTCATGAAATGCTCCATTCTCGATACTCCAGAGGGGTTATGCTCACTTTCGCTGCGTGCAGAGAGATTTTACAGATGAGAGACTAACCCCCGGAGTATCGATGATGGAAAAGCTCTCGTAACTTTACGTTATGGATAATATTACATGTAAGATCGTTATTTACTTCATGTCCAGCTTGGTCATAATTTTATGGGGACGTAGAGCAATATTGAAAAATATTTAATTAAAATTCAATTGGTGTTTTTTTCTGCTGCTGCTTGTCCTGAATACTGGAATTACTTCTTTGCCCCATATACTATTTTAAGTAATTCGTAT
>NW_018466261.1:0-553 GCF_002113885.1 Mizuhopecten yessoensis
CATATTCCAGGGGTGCAGAGAGCGAAAGTGAGCGGAACCCCTGGAATATCGAGGATGAGCTCCATTGCGAATACCATCTATCAATTGTTTTGCACAATAAATGAAGTTACAATTTTGTGCTTGTTAAATGGTAATAACTGACTTAATAAAATTTCAACTTCAACCAAATTCTGTATGCACATACATAATTCTAGCCCAAAAAGGATCTAAGGATTGTCACATTTCAGTATCTTTGCACTAAAATATGGCCCCTGTCTAGTCTAATCATTTAATTCATCACCCTTGTCATATGATCTGATCAGCTTTTGAGAACATGTTGATAACACATATGAAGCATTTTATTGGTTAAAACACATGCAGCTAATTACCTTTACATGAAATCTGACAGCACGAAAAATACACAGCAATGCTTTGTGACGCCAGAATAACAGCAATAGCAATGTATGAGTGGCAGAATTCACGCGGATTTTAATAATAATAAAAATAACAATAATTCGAGGTTCTTATTTACCGCTTTATCATAACCTAGTTCGTAGGTCGTCTCAAAGCGGTT
>NW_018466262.1:0-553 GCF_002113885.1 Mizuhopecten yessoensis
TAATAATTACTCGAGATATCGAGCGGACACTGTTTCGGCAAGTCGGCCTGCCCGCCCGCCCACGTGATAACATAATACGTCCCCGTCTTCGATATATAAAAAGATATTGAAATAATAAAAAAAATAAAAAATAAAATGAGATCCTCATACCGAAATAGTCTGACTGTGCCAGCCTGCCAACTTCTACCGCCTCCTCATTCTCCGCTCTCCGCTGAAGTACAGCTGCTTGGCCCTGAAAAAGAAACACAATACTATATTAAACCAAATTCTGCAGCAGCATTCCCAAAAAGCAACACAAAACAAAATTTGTGAATGAGAGAAAAAAAAAATAAACTTCTAAAAATCGAAAAAATACTCCATTAAACTTGATTCTCGTAAAGTTACAGAGACCATGAAAAACAAAATAATCATTGTATTTAAAGTTAATATACTAGTAGTACGAAGAGTGATGCATGGTTTTTATGTTTTCAAATATTTGTCACTTTTCTATTTTTTTAATTGGATATATAAGCTTCATGAATGAGTTACCATTTTTATACCACATTACACCAAA
>NW_018466263.1:0-553 GCF_002113885.1 Mizuhopecten yessoensis
TGTAGTGGTAAAATCCATAAATATCATAAATCATTATATGAAATATTTTTTATTATCAAATAGAAGACAAAATCAAATAATATAAGGTTCAATATGTGGTTTTACTCCCGATCTGTAATGATAATATAGTGTTATGCGTGGCATTTGAAAGCCAATGACTTCAATCACACGACAACTAAAAATTGAGGAAGAAACTGGGAACAGAATATTCCCCCTAACAATAGCTATCAATACTGATATTGAAATTAATTAAATTACCATTAGATTTAGAAAGGTTGCAATCTAAGCAAGTAAGCAATATGTTGTCCAAATGCGAAATGACAGGACAATTGAAAAGCCAGTGCTGTCACCGCCAAATCAGAATGCGGGATAATGAATAATGAAGGGGGTTCCCCATTATGGAGCCTAAAGAGACATCGCTGAAGTTTGGTTTGTGTTGTATCTTTGAGCAAGATACTTAACTCCACTGGTTCCAGTCTACTCAGCTGTAAATGAGTATGTGTTTGGAAATGCTAGAATTGTTGAATGCTAGCTGTGAGCGCGCCGAAATGGC
>NW_018466264.1:0-554 GCF_002113885.1 Mizuhopecten yessoensis
TGTAAAGGTATACCATGGTCCCTATGTGTCAGTCCAGGTTAACCACTAGGTGTAAATATACATCATGGTACCTCTATGTCAGTCCAGGTATTAAGGGTGTAAAGGTATAGCATGGTCCCTATGTGTCCGTCCAGGTTAACCACTAGGTGTCAATATACATCATGGTACCTCTATGTCAGTACAGGAATTACACAGTAAACAATGGTCCCTATATGTCAGTCCAGGAAATCAACTGGGTGTAAAGGTATACGATGGTCCATAAATGTCAGCTAGTCCAGGTAATAAACCAGGTGTAAAGGTATAGCATGGTCCCAATATGTCAGTCCAGGCAATACACTGGGTGTAAAGGGATAGCATGGTCCCAATATGTCAGTAGTCCAGGAAATACACCAGGTGGAAAGGTATAGCATGGTGCCAATATGTCAGTCCAGGTTTTACACAGGGTGTAAAGGTATAGCATGGTCCCAATATGTCAGTCCAGGAAATACACCAGGTGTAAAGGTATACCATATGGTCCCTATATGTCAGTCCAGGTAATACACCAGGTGTAAAGG
>NW_018466265.1:0-554 GCF_002113885.1 Mizuhopecten yessoensis
CTACTGGCCAAATATCATTACCCTGGGCATTTTGGTTATTAAGAAATGTCGTTTAAAGTAAAATATTGACGACGGACGCCGCGCCACGGCATAAGCTCACTTGGCACTTCGTGCCAGGTGAGCTAATAAAGTTTATCCCCTCCCCAGGGGGAAACGTGAGACCCCAGGGTCATGAAATTCACAATTTTGGTAAAGCACCTTAAGACTCTTCCATCTATGAAGAGTTTTTGATTCTACCATATCTGGGTCTTGAGAAGAAGATTTTTGAAATCTTAGTCAATTTGACCCTTTTTGGCCCCTCAGGGGCCTGAGGACCAAAGCAGCCACTATTTTTGTTGACCTTTGGCCATGGAAGGTTTCTGCAAAATTTCATTGAAATTGGTTCAGGGGTTTTGGAATAGAAGTCAAAAATGTAAATTGTTTACAGACGGACGACAGATGTTGCCGGTGTCATGCATAAAATATACCTCCTGCTTAAATAGAATCCGGATACTTTTTATGCAGAACAAAAAGTATACGGATACTTTTTATACCTCTACCAAAAAGACCCCCCC
>NW_018466266.1:0-554 GCF_002113885.1 Mizuhopecten yessoensis
CTGCATTCATTAACAATTATTCAATATCTTTGATTGCAATTCAAACACAATGCATTACGTGTAGTTTGACTAGACCATCATCTGGTTGGGTGAGCACTATTGTGACGTCAACGATCTGATTGTGAAGGCACATATTTTACTGTTTAAAAAACTTACCTAGCTTGAGTAATGTAATCATTAGAGCCATGTTATACAGGGGTTTTTTCAGCAATAGAAACGCAAGTTATAGAACCAATTCACCATGTTTAAATAACGCATTGCTTAAGCAAGTTAAAAGTGATTACATAATTTTGTTGGCTTCATTTAACATATCTTTCTATGACCTGCTCTTATGAACAAAACAAAACAATTTTTTTTTGTATTTTTATTTTTATTTTGCATGAGCTCTGACTATTGACTTTGTGTGCGATCTGCCAATAACTCACATCTGCTATGTAATGTGTATATAACTTGTACATTCCTTTCCTGCATATTAGCATTCCCGTCATGGTAATATTCTCAAACAAAGGCAAATTACAGCAGACGCTTTCTAATTTATTCGGCGCCTCTTGTAA
>NW_018466267.1:0-554 GCF_002113885.1 Mizuhopecten yessoensis
TGAAGAAAGAGATTAAATTCTTGAATCTCCAATTTTCTCCGGATAAAAAACAACAAAGAAAATATCCGATTCTGTTGGGGGTCTTCATTAGTCGCCTCTTACAATTACCAAAATAAAACAGGTTTATTCTCCCTGCCTGCTCTTTATTTTGTAAGTCCTGCACTACGAACGTTACTCGTTTGACAGTTGGATACGAGCACGACGGTCTCAAATTGTTTTATCCCGACCCTGAGGCTCTGATTTTTTTCGATGGCATATGATCGCGTGAGATGGTGAAGGACTCGGGGAGAAAGTGCAAACAAGCGTAGGAACACAACGATTCAAGGCACCATATTTCCCTACGTTTTAATGAGTTTGGAGGAGTTTTTTCTTGTATTGTTTTATCGGCCCATCGACAATGTGAATCATTTGGGGCCCACAACACTGTAAAAAGAGACATTCACGAAAATAAACACATCTAATTAATTGCATTAATTGCACAGAAACTGTCTCTAATATTTTTTTCATATACTGTACATCATAAATCTGTCACAAGTATTTTGAAATCAGCGCAT
>NW_018466268.1:0-554 GCF_002113885.1 Mizuhopecten yessoensis
GTAACAAGTGTAATATCACCATCACATAAACCTTCTGTTTGTAACCATTGTAATATCACCATAACATAAACCTTCTGTTTGTAACAAGTGTAATAGCACCATCATATAAACTGTCCTTATGTAACAAGTGTAATATCACCATCACAAAAATCTTCTGTTTGTAACAAGTGTAATATCACCATCATAAAAACTCTCTTTATGTAACAAGTGTAATATCACCATCACATAAACCTTCTGTNAAAGTGTAATATCACCATAACATAAACTTTCTGTTTGTCACAAGTGTAATATCACCATAACATAAACTTTCTGTTTGTAACAAGTGTAATATCACCATCATATAAACTTTATGTATGCACCAAGTGTAATATCACCATAACATAAACTTTCTGATTGTAACAAGTGAAATATCACCGTCATATAAACTTTCGGTGTAACAAGTGTAATATCACCATCACATAAACCTTCTGTTTGTAACAAGTGGAATATCGCCATCATAAAAACTGTCTTTATGTAACAAGTGTAATATCACCATAACATAAACCTTCTGTTTG
>NW_018466269.1:0-554 GCF_002113885.1 Mizuhopecten yessoensis
AGCCCCTAAACTATACAAGAGTACAGACTCCAGACTATACATGTGCATAGAACCTAAACTATACAAGAGTACAGCCTCCGGACTATACATGTGTACAGCTCCTAAACTATACAAGAGTACAGACTCTGGACTATACATGTGTACAGCCCCTAAACTATACAAGAGTACAGCCTCCAGACTATACATGTGTACAGCCCCTAAACTATACAAGNCCAGACTATACATGTGTACAGCCCCTTAACTATATAAGAGTACAGACTCCAGACTATACATGTGTACAGCTCCTAAACTATACAAGAGTACAGACTCTGGACTATACATGTGTACAGCCCCTAAACTATACAAGAGTACAGCCTCCAGACTATACATATGTACAGAACCTAAATCATACAAGAGTACAGACTCTGGACTATACATATGTACAGTCCCTAAACTATACAAGAGTACAGACTCTGGACTATACATATGTACAGCCCCTAAACTATACAAGAGTACAGACTCCGGACTAGACATATGTACAGCCCCTAAACTATACAAGAGTACAGCCTCCAGAC
>NW_018466270.1:0-554 GCF_002113885.1 Mizuhopecten yessoensis
TTTCAACTACAAGCGAAGCAATAATTATGACAAAAGATCAAAAAACATTTCCTGACCAGGGGTCATCCCGATGCTCCCGTCTAAAGAAAACGATCAAGGATAAATGCAAGGTAATCGGCGAGACAACCATGTACTACGGAAACGCAGGATCGGCTCAGGTTTTGTCTCCAATCCCGGGCTCACCATCACCGGACAGTGAACCAAAGAAAGACCACATCCGTCCGGAAAGTCCGAGAAGAGAGTCTTTGGTCAGAACTGCTAACAAAGGTACGTGGCCTATTCAACCAAATTATAGTGTAGCGGAGCTGGGCCGTTTTCGTTTAAACGGTCAAACCGGTCAAACCAAAGTTGTTCGTTTATTAAATAAAGATGATCCTAGTATTCTGATGCTGCTTTCTGGCGAGCATTGACAAAGCCTTCAAGGCCTGCATACAAAATTGCAGGTCCGCCAGGATTTATACCCGAAATTGTTATATTTATAAACGAACAGGCTCCTGGACTGGGTCGTCCGCCGGCGACCGGGTAGCTCAAATGGTTAGAGCGTTCGTCTAGAG
>NW_018466271.1:0-554 GCF_002113885.1 Mizuhopecten yessoensis
CATATCCCTGGTGTCAAACATAGGGCAACTGACTGTTTATCTCGATACTCGACTGGCCAACCGGAAAAGATGGAGCTCACAGATGATATAGCTTCAGTGCAGTCTCTGTTACCTGTCATCACTCATAACCTTTTGCTGATGTATGGACTCCGTACCTCTGACACAGTTTCGCTGATAGACGATACTGTTGTGATTGCAGCAGTTTCTTCCTTAAATGCCATCCAGTCAGTTACGTGGGATCGCGATCGCGTTGCCACTTCAAGTGACCCAGACATGCACACCCTACTGGGTATAATCGAGTCTGGTGTGCCGGACAATCGCCAGGGGATCCCAGAAACACTGCGAGAGTTTTTCCCTTTTCGAGATCACTTGCACACGGCGGACGGAGGGATTCTATACAAAGATCGAGTGGTCATTCCACCATGTCTTAGACAGGAGGTTCTGGACTCGTTGCATTCCGCGCACCAAGGTGTTACAGCGATGACGGCTATAGCAGAATCCTCAGTATCCTGGCCAGGAATTACACCAGCCATCAGCAATCTACGTGCAACCTG
>NW_018466272.1:0-554 GCF_002113885.1 Mizuhopecten yessoensis
TTTTGTTATATGTAAACAGAGACAACTGTCATTGTGTAAATGTAAATTGTGTATAGAACTTTGTGTCCTGGGTGCTTTAAGCTTGTAGATAATCACTTTTATCCGTACAAATTCAATAAAAAACACTTTGTGTAACATGTGTTACATATTTTGCGATAAATAAAATATTTGTAGGGTTAATTAGAAATGCTTATTTTCATTTTATTATTGTTGTTATTTTCCGAACAATGCCACACACAAAAAAAAACGGAAAATATTAGAATTGACGAAAATTCAATTTTTTGGTATTTTTTCCAAAAAATTCCCCAAACTATCGGAATGTTTAGATTTTCATAAAATCAACTCGACATAGTAGCATAACAATTATATGAAAGTTTCAACGAATTTTGCTGGTTAATTGCGAAAGTGTGGAGCCACCTTAACATAGAAATTACTCGGCTGTTTATTGATATTAATTATTTTTAAAAATACAAACGATAGTTTATAAAATTTATCGAAACAGTGAGCATTTACCAACTACTTTCGCCATGATTTACGTTCCAGTGAAAAATATT
>NW_018466273.1:0-554 GCF_002113885.1 Mizuhopecten yessoensis
AAACAGTCTATGTAGCTGACACTAAGTGTAACCTCGGGTTTAACGTCACGAAAACACTGTATGTAGCTGACACTAAGTGTTACCTCGGGTTTAACGACACTCAAAAAGTCTATGTAGCTGACTCTAAGTGTAACCTCGGGTTGAACGTCACGAAAACACTGGATGTAGCTGACACTAAGAGTTACCTCGGGTTTAATGACACACAAACAGTCTATGTAACTGACACTAAGTGTTACCTCGCGTTTAACGACACACAAACAGTCTATGTAACTGACACTAAGTGTAACCACGGGTTGAACGACACACACACACTGTATGTAGCTGACACTAAGTGTTACCTCGGGTTTAACAACACGGGTTTAACGACACACAAACAGTCTATGTAGCTGACACTAAGAGTTACCTCCGGTTTAACGACACACAAAAAGTCTATGTAGCTGACACTAAGTGTTACCTCGGGTTTAACGACACACAAACAGTCTATGTAGCTGACACTAAGAGTTACCTCCGGTTTAACGACACACAAACAGTCTATGTAACTGACACTAAGTGTA
>NW_018466274.1:0-554 GCF_002113885.1 Mizuhopecten yessoensis
CCACGACCGGAATATTTACATGTTTGAGGCTCCGAGAAGATGCTAGGTGACATAATGTATAGCTTGAAACTCGAAGAAAAAAAAAACTTATACAGAAGTTAGCCTTTTTATTGAACATGTAGATATTACCGTGTTAATTAATTGTTTAATCCATCATTACTAACCTCATTTATTATCCGTAAATATGCACAAATAACATTGATTGGCAAACTTAGCATGAGTCAGATGTGCATACGGAATTTGGATGAAATATCTGCACAATATCTACAGCAATTATCACAAGAAAACCAAAGAGTGCCTGAGAATGGTGGAAAGACAGAGGAACACAAACATTGTTACTAAGTTTGAAGACAATCGTATAATATTTGCTAGAGTAAATGAACAGAAAAGGCAAATAATGACGGTTTTTTGTTATTCAAGGGGCCATAACTCCGCCAAATAAAGTCTGCTGAAAGTGGTCATCGATAATCACGGTAAAGAGAGATAAACCTTTAACCAATTGACTGATACAATATATAGTTAGACAGGTGGAGACTTACCCTCCGATAGTGTGG
>NW_018466275.1:0-554 GCF_002113885.1 Mizuhopecten yessoensis
AAACAGCTGTCCTACATTTACAGGTACAAACAAATCTGTCCTACAATTTCAGTTACAAACACACCTGTCATACAGTTACAGGTACAAACACACCTGTCCTACAGTTACAGGTACAAACCCATCTGTCCTACAGTTACAGGAACAAAAACAGCTGTCCTACATTTACAGGTACAAACAAATCTGTCCTACAATTTCAGTTACAAACACACCTGTCATACAGTTACAGGTACAAACACACCTGTCCTACAATTATAGGTACAAAGACAGCTGTCCTACAGTAACAGGTACAAACACACCTGTCCTACAATTTCCGTTACAAACACACCTGTCCTACAGTTACAGGTACAAACACATCTGTCCTACAGTAACAGGTAGAAACACACATGTATTACAGTTACAGGTACAAACACACCTGTCCTACAATTATAGGTACAAACACACCTGTCCTACAGTAACAGGTACAAACACACCTGTCCTACAATTTCCGTTACAAACACACCTGTCGTACAGTTACAGGTACAAACACACCTGCCCTACAGTTACAGGTGCAAACA
>NW_018466276.1:0-554 GCF_002113885.1 Mizuhopecten yessoensis
CAAGTGATCTAGGCAGTAGTACATTTAAACAAGTGATCTAGACAGACGTACTTTTGCACAAGTGATTTGGGCAGTAGTCAATCTACACAAGTGATTTGGGCAGTATTCCACCTACACAAGTGATCTGGGCAGTAGTCCATCTATACAAGTGATGTACATTTAAACAAGTGATCTAGACAGACGTAATTTTGCACAAGTGATTTGGGCAGTAGTCAATCTACACAAGTGATTTGGGCAGTATTCCACCTACACAAGTGATCTGGGCAGTAGTACATATACGCAAGTGATCTGGTCAGTAGTCCATCTACACACGTGATCTGGGCAGTAGTACATCTTCACAAGTAATATAGGCAGTAGTGGGTAGTAGTACATTTACACAAGTGATCTGGGCAGTAGTTTATCTACACAAGTTATCTGGTCAGTAGTCCATCTACACACGTGATCTGGGCAGTAGTACATCTTCACAAGTAATATAGGCAGTAGTACATTTACACAAGTGATCTAAGCAATAGTTCATTTACACAAGTGATTTGGGCAGTAGTCCATCTACACAA
>NW_018466277.1:0-554 GCF_002113885.1 Mizuhopecten yessoensis
ACTACTTACACTTACGGTTTTCATTATCACACCATGCGATTACGAGATAATTACGTCGTTATCATGAACACGCACTCGGACAAGGAGTCAAGCGCGGTAGTGACTGTGCGTTTTAATTGCATAACTGTTACGCTATTCTCTATACTCAGTGTTGTGGGAACGTTTGATAACACGCTATCAGGCAGCATGACGACTAACTTAACTCACTGTTGTCGACGTCGTACCGTTAGACTACTATTGAATAACTTGCATATTTAATACAAAAATGCCCCCATACCAACGAACTTACAGAGAATTGACAGAGAGAACTTGGGTAACTGAAGTATCGAATACTATTGCAATACTATCGTGATAGTATACCACAATAATTAAACTGTCCCAATAGTGTTTTCCCCAATAGTAATAGTATCACAATAGTGAAAAATACACGCAATAGTCACCCTTACGTGACATCACACATACACATTATAAAATATATTTTATTGCTTCCATAAAAAACATTTCTGACGTATTTGACATTAATTTCAAAACATGGAAATTGTTCTTTTAATACA
>NW_018466278.1:0-554 GCF_002113885.1 Mizuhopecten yessoensis
AAGCACTGGCCCATATTGACATCCTGGTACATGACACTGTTCCCTCTTACTTACCCTACACCCTCCAGCACTGGCCCATTTTGACATCCCCATACATGACACTGTTCCCTATAACTTACCCTCCACTCTCAAGCACTGGCCCATATTGACATCCTGGTACATAACACTGTTCCCTATTACTTACCCTCCAACCTCAAGCACTGGCTCATATTGATATCCTGGTACATGACACTGTTCCCTTTTACTTAACCTCCTCCCTCCAGCACTGGCCCATTTTGACATTGTGGTACATAACACTGTTCCCTATAACTTACCCTCCATCCTCAAGCACTGGCCCATTTTGACATCCTGGTACATGACACTGTTCCCTATTACTAACCCTCCACCCTCAAGCACTGGCCCATATGGACATCCTGGTACATAACACTGTTCCCTATTACTTACCCTCCAACCTCAAGCACTGGCTCATATTGACATCCTGGTACATGACACTGTTCCCTTTTACTTAACCTCCTCCCTCCAGCACTGGCCCATTTTGACATTGTGGTACATAA
>NW_018466279.1:0-554 GCF_002113885.1 Mizuhopecten yessoensis
TCCCTAGTGATCGTCTACGATCTGTTCACAATCGTCCTTAGTGACTTACAACGATCTGTTCACACTCGTATCTAGTGATCTACAACGATCTGTTCATACTCGTCCCTAGTGATTTACAACGATCTGTTTACATTCGACCTTATTGATCTACAACGATCTGTTCATACTCGTCCCTAGTGAACTACAACGATCTGCTCACTCTCGTCCCTAGTGATCTACAACGATCTTCTCAATCTGCTCGCTCTCGTCTTTACTGATCTACAACGATATGTGCACACTCGCCCCTAGTGACCTACAACGATCTGTTCCCACTCGTCCCTAGTGATCTACAACAGTCTGTTCACACTACTCACCTACAACGATCTGTTTACATTCGTCACTTGTGATATACTACGATCTGTCCGCACTCGTCCCTAGTGATCTACAACGATCTGTTCACACTCGTCCCTAGTGACCTACAACGATCTGTTTACACTCTACCGTAGTGACCTACAACGACCGGTTCACTCTCGTCCTTAGTGACCTACAACGATCTGTTCACACTCGTCTCTAGT
>NW_018466280.1:0-554 GCF_002113885.1 Mizuhopecten yessoensis
AACTTGTGCCCAATCCCTTTTGTATATTAGATGCAAATAAAAATAGGTTTAAATCAAAATTACCACAGATAGGTCAACTTACCTCAGATAGGTCAACTTACCACAGATGTATCAACTTAGCACATATATGTCAACTTACCACAGATGCATCAACTTACCACAGATGTATCAACTGACCACAGATGTATCAACTTAGCACATATAGGTCAACTTACCACAGATAGGTCAACTTACTACAGATGTATCAACTTACCAGATAGGTCAACTTACCACCGATAGGCCAACTTACCTCAGATATATCAAATTACCACAGATAGGTCAACTTACCACTGATGTATCAACTTACCACAGCTAGGTCAACTTACCTCAGTCATATCAACTTACCTCAGATATATCAACTAACCACATATTGGTAAACTCACCACATATAGGTCAACTTACCACCAATGTATCCACTTAACAGATAGGTCAACTAACCTCAGATATATCAACTTACCACAGATAGGTACACTTACCACAGATAGGTCAACTTACCACAGATAGGTCAACTTACC
>NW_018466281.1:0-554 GCF_002113885.1 Mizuhopecten yessoensis
AGGTCTCGGTACTGGCCGGTAGTATATAGACAGTACCGGTAGTATGTAGACAGTGGTCCACATGTCTCGGTACTGGCCGGTAGTATATAGACAGTGGTCCACAGGTCTCGGTACTGGCCGGTAATATATAGACGGTGGTCCACTGGTTCGATACTGGCCGGTAGTATATAGACAGTGGTCCACTGGTTACGGTACTGGCCGGTAGTATATAGACAGTGGGCCACTGGTTACGGTACTGGCCGGTAGTATATAGACAGTGGTCCACTGGTTACGGTTCTGGCCGGTAGTATATAGACAGTACCGGTAGTATGTAGACAGTGGTCCACATGTCTCGGTACTGGCCGGTAGTATATAGAAAGTGGTCCACAGGTCTCGGTACTGGCCGGTAGTATATAGACAGTGGGCCACTGGTTACGGTACTGGCCGGTAGTATATAGACAGTGGTCCACTAGTTACAGTACTGGCCAGTAGTATATAGACAGTGGTCCACTAGTTACGGTACTGGCCGATAGTATATAGACAGTGGTCCACAGGTCTCGGTACTGGCCGGTAGT
>NW_018466282.1:0-554 GCF_002113885.1 Mizuhopecten yessoensis
CCCACTATACAGGCGACCCACTACAGAGGCGGCCCACTATACAGGCGACCCCACTATACAGGTGGCTCACTATACAGGCGGCCCACTATACAGGCGACCCACTATACAGGCGACCCACTATACAGGGGGCCCACTATACAGGCGGCCCACTATACAGGGGACCCACTATACAGGGGGCCCACTATACAGGGGGCCCACTATACAGGCGGCCCACTATACAGGCGGCCCCCTATACAGGCGGCCCACTATACAGGCGCAGGCGGCCCCCTATACAGGCGACCCCACTATACAGGTGGCTCACTATACAGGCGACCCACTATACAGGCGGCCCACTTTACAGACGACCCACTATACAGGCGGCCCACTACAGAGGCGGCCCACTATACAGGCGACCCCACTATACAGGCGGCCCACTATACAGGCGCAGGCGGCCCACTATACAGGCGGTCCACTATACAGGCGCAGGCGGCCCACTATACAGGCGACCCCACTATACAGGCGACCCCACTAACAGGCGACCCACTATACAGGCGGCCCACTATACAGGCGACCCA
>NW_018466283.1:0-554 GCF_002113885.1 Mizuhopecten yessoensis
TCGTATTTATATCACCCATTCTCGTATTCACATCACACATTCTCGAATTCATATCTCCCATCTCGTATATATATCACCCATTCTCGTATTCACATGACACATTCTCGTATTCATATCACTCATTCTCGTATTTATATCACCCATTCTCGTATTCACATCACACATTCTCGTATTTATATCACACATTCTCGTATTCACATCACACATTCTCGTATTCATATCACCCATCTCGTATTTATATCACACATTCTCGTATTCATATTACCCATNCGTATTTATATCACACATTCTCGTATTCACATCACACATTCTCGTATTCACATCACACATTCTCGTATTCATATCACACATTCTCGTATGCATATCACCCATTCTCGTATTCACATGACACATTCTCGTATTCATATCACACATTCTCGTATTTATATCACCCATTCTCGTATTCACATCACACATTCTCGTATTTATTTCACACATTCTCGTATTCACATCACACATTCTCGTATTCTTATCACCCATCTCGTATTTATATCACACATTCTCGTATTCATATT
>NW_018466284.1:0-554 GCF_002113885.1 Mizuhopecten yessoensis
CTAACTACCATTTAAGCAATCATATTATGACATATCCTCGACATCCAGGGGTTACGCTCGCGTACGCTTTCTGCACCCCTGGAATATGTCATAGCAACATCGAAGGCTCAGTGTGCACCACCTTGTGGATGAGACAAGAAGAATAGCTTGATCCCAAAGAATGTTGCGGTCGCGTAACGGTAAAAATTGACTGACTTTGAAGTCGGTCGTCGCCTTTTTGTAATCTTCAAAGGACAGCTATCAGCCTAGCGATTGGTCAGGATTTTTTTTTTTACCTGAGACCAATCAAACAGCTATATTTGTGCTTTCACCTTATCACGAGCCTATATATACATTACTAACATGGACGGTCTACCCCGAAGCGACGAGATAAGCTTGACCACTTCTATTTTTGAATCGAGACTGAACTTTCCCTTTCTATATAGTAGCTATTCTTCCCCAATCTACGGGTGTTAACGTTTCGTAGTTGATTGGTTTTCAGTGCTTTGTCTTAGCACGATTTCCGCTAAAGATATCGCTGCTGATTTAAAGATGCAGAACGACGAGGAGACTGG
>NW_018466285.1:0-554 GCF_002113885.1 Mizuhopecten yessoensis
GTCAACCGAATGATCGTCCAATCCAAGATGGCGGTCATGTGTCAAACGAATGATCGTCCAATCCAAGATGTCGGTCATGTGTCAACCGAATGATCGGCCAATCCAAGATGGCGGTCATGTGTCTACCGAATGATCGGCCAATCCAAGTTGGCGGCCATGTGTCAACCCAGATGGCGGACTGAACAAAAGTATCGGCCATCCGAAATGGCGGGCTGATGAAAACATTTTAAACATTTTAAAAAGTCAAAATTTCAAAAAGGTTAAAATAAATAAAAAAAATGAAAAATAACCTCANTGAAAATTAATTCTCAAATAAAATTTTACAAAAGAAAACAAAAAAAAAACACGCAAATAAAATTTTGAATGAAAAAAAATATTTGAAAAAATATTATAATATTTACAAAAAAATAAAAATCACAATTTAAACGAAACAGATAAATCCACAAACTTTTTTATTCTGAATTGAACCAAAATTAATAGTTTGATAAAACTGCAGAGAAAAACGTTTTGCAAAACTATTTTCAAATAACTCAACATGTAACGACTTAAATAGG
>NW_018466286.1:0-554 GCF_002113885.1 Mizuhopecten yessoensis
TGTTAGGACAGAGTCAGAGTAGACAGTGGTAAATAGACGGACGTTGACTACTCTATCCTAGGTTATATAATGGTTTAACCATGTAAGGACCGAGTCAGTGTAGACAGTGGTAAATAGACCCTCCTATAACCGAGGACCGCGTCAGTGTAGACAGTGGTAAATAGACTGACGTACACAACTCTCTCCTAGGTTATAGGAGGGGCTAATTATGTGAGGACCGCGACAGTGTAGACAGTGGTAAATAGACCGACGTATCACTCTCTCTGCTAGATTATAGGAGGTTCTAACCATGCAAGGACCGAGTCAGTGTAGACAGTGGGAAATAGACGGACGTACACCTCTCTCCCCTAGGTTATATAAGGGTCTAACCATGTTAGGACAGAGTCAGAGTAGACAGTGGTAAATAGACGGACGTACACAACTCTCTCCTAGGTTATAGGAGGGTCTAATTATGTGAGGACCGCGACAGTGTAGACAGTGGTAAATAGACCGACGTATCACTCTCTCTGCTAGATTATAGGAGGTTCTAACCATGTAAGGACCGAGTCAGTGTA
>NW_018466287.1:0-554 GCF_002113885.1 Mizuhopecten yessoensis
ATGTCATGTTAGGATAGGACACTAACCCCAACCTTATATGTCATGATAGGATAGGACACTAACCCCAAACTTATAGGTCATGTTAGGATAGGACACTAACCCCAACCTGCTAGGTCATGTTAGGATAGGACACTTACCTCAACCTTCTAGGTCATGTTAGGATAGGACACTAACCACAACCTTATATGTCATGATAGGATAGGAACCTAACCCCAACCTTATAGGTCATGTTAGGATAGGCCACTAACCCCAACCTTCTATGTCAAGTTAGGATAGGACACTAACCCGAAGATTCTATGTCATGCTAGGATAGGACATTAACCCCAACCTTCTATGTCAAGTTAGGATAGGACACTAACCCCAGCCTTCTATGTCATGTTAGGATAGGACCCTAACCCCAACCTTCTATGTCATGCTAGGATAGGACACTAACCCCAACCTTCTAGGTCATGTTAGGATAGGACACTTACCGCAAACTTCTATGTCATGTTAGGATAGGACACTAACCGCAACCTTTTAGGTCAAGCTAGGATAGGACACTAACCCCAACCTTC
>NW_018466288.1:0-554 GCF_002113885.1 Mizuhopecten yessoensis
GTGGTAAAGGAGTGTAATGGTGAAGTATAGGGCACGTGATATATATTGGTAGAAGGAGTAAAATGTAGAAGTATAGGGCACGTGATATATAATGGTAGTGGAGTGTAATGGTTAAGTATAGAGCACGTGATATATATTGGTGAAGAAGTGAA
The DNA here is from genome assembly GCF_002113885.1 of Mizuhopecten yessoensis. Taxonomy (NCBI): domain Eukaryota; kingdom Metazoa; phylum Mollusca; class Bivalvia; order Pectinida; family Pectinidae; genus Mizuhopecten; species Mizuhopecten yessoensis. The sequence goes on from NW_018466288.1 coordinate 153, forward strand.
ATTTTGTAGTATAGAAATCTCTTTTGAAGTGGTACATATGTAGATTAGTGTAATTGTGAAGTAGACATGTGTTGTGTAGTGGTAAAGGAGTGAATGGTGAAGTATAGACGTATGTTATGTAGTGGTGGTAGAGTTAAATGGTGAAGTATAGGGCACGTGATATATATTGGTAGAAGGAGTAAAATGTAGAAGTATAGGGCACGTGATATATAGTGGTAAAAGAGTGAATGGTGAAATATAGGGCACGTGATATATAGTGGTGGAGGAGTGAAATAGTGAAGTACAGGACACGTGATATATAGTGGTAGAGGAGTGTAATGATAAAGTATAGGACACGTGATATATTGTGGTGGAGGTGTAAATGGGTGTTGTGTAGTGGTAGGGGAGTGTAATGATGAAGTA
>NW_018466289.1:0-554 GCF_002113885.1 Mizuhopecten yessoensis
CTTGGCCCATCGGGTCAATTCTTATATCATGACTGCATTCGTCTCATTATGCCCAACAATTGTGGATACAGTTTTGGGGTGGGTATCTTAACCGTTTCAAGGTTATGACCCAGGGTTTAAGTCTCCAAATCCCGTTCGGGCCAGGTGAGCTAACAATAGGTTGTTTGATCGTGTAATGTAATAATAGCAGCATGTTATTTACTTGTGTGTATTATGCTATATTGAAATGTGACAATCTGTAAAAATTAACATAAACTTGGATTATGGAGAAAGTTTGATTGGAGACATGCACAGTGTTTGTATTTTTATATTCTGTTTCACCTTAGATGATGGGACAAATTTTGACCTCATTATTTCAATTGAATTTCATCATTTCTTTTAGTTCTAAAGGAAGGCAATTGTAATTCTGAAAATTTTACTTTTCCGCTTTTTTTAACTTTTATTTTGAAGTGAAACAAATCACATCTAGATCCAAATGATTGTAAAATACAAATTAATAAAATAAAAGCAACTATGTTTCCTTTTTTCACCTTATTGTATGAAATATGTATGTG
>NW_018466290.1:0-554 GCF_002113885.1 Mizuhopecten yessoensis
TTGAATCTGTTAAATGATTTAAGCATATGACGCCTGTGACCTTGAAAGTTTATAGCCTTCTGTCCCAGCATACTTCTGGCTAAATATCATTACCCTGGACCTTTTAAACATTCAGAAAAAGTCATTTATAGATTTAAACATATTTGATCCCTGTGACCTTGAATATGAGCGAAGGTCATTCATTCGAATAAAGGTAGCCGTTAATCAAAGCATGTTACTGGCCAAATATCATCATCCAAGGCCTTTTGGTTATTGAGAAGAAGTTGTTTAAAGGTTTTAAACATATTTGACCACTGTGACCTTGAAAATATATAAAGGTAATTCATTTGAACAAACTTGGTAGCTCTTCATTCCAGCATGTTACTGGCCAAATATCATTAGCCTATGCCTCTTGGATATTCAGGAGAAGTTGTTTAAAGATTTAAAACATATTTGACCCCTGTGACCTTTAAAATGAGTGAAGGTCGTTTGTTTGAACAAACTTTGTAGCCCTTTATCTGAACATGATAATGGTCAAATATCATTGTTCTATGCCTCTTGGGTATTCAGGAGAA
>NW_018466291.1:0-554 GCF_002113885.1 Mizuhopecten yessoensis
ATAACCCGTCGTCTGTACAAGTATCGCCATCTTTGTATACCTCAGAATCAAGGTACAATACACCTGTGATATGCAAATCAGTAAACAGGTAAAATATACACAGGTACGCTACTACAGTGTAACATAACCACAACACACCTGGTATACAGCACACCTGACATCTATATTTCTTCAAACAAATGCAACAGAGAGGTAAAAACTTCCGGTCTGGTGAGCTAGGGATAGTGTGTGGTTTATATTCTCACACTTGTACAGTGAATGGATGAGATATTCCCACGTATGTTTGTTTGTATGAGTGGTTGTACTCCCGCTTCACTACCGCGTGATTCAGTTATACAGCAGTCCCATATATATTATATAAAATATACCGCTATATATATATATATATTTACCTGTAAAACAGGTGTAGTCTGTACATGTAAACGAGATGTATGTCTTTGCAGCTGTATAGTCGGAGGGTGGTACATAAACGCCGTAACAAAAAAACAGAAAAAAGACATCCATTCTCTATGTAATTTTAATTGCTGGCATGTGAATCATAAAAAGCATAGAAA
>NW_018466292.1:0-554 GCF_002113885.1 Mizuhopecten yessoensis
TGATAACAGGTTACTTCGAAAACATGTTGTACCAATACTTCATTATCGACAAATATGAATTCTTCTTTCTAAGTGCTGTATACATGTTAGTAAAATCTAGCGGATGTAATAGAACAATATAAGGACCTGACTTGTCTAGATGGATAGCCGTTCACAAGGTGACAAAAGTAAATTTTGTTTGAAATTGTGACTTTGTCTGATCAGTGAAATCCGCTTTCACCTAATATTCATATTTTTCCTGTGTCAAAAAGAAAAGAAATTAAAACCTTTCATATATGGATATTTGACCAATTTATTTATTTTCGTTGTTGCCTCCGCAAAACAAAACTTTACTGGCATAATGAAAACAATGAGACAACAGCTATATGACTGGCGCTACCCCCACTTTTGGAGTGTTGTCCCCTCACAAAAGAGTGCTAAATTTCAGGGCCGGTAACTCGGAAGTCTTAACTCAAAAGTTCTGTATTGATATAAGACAAAAGAAAAAAATGTGCTTTTCGTGTTTTCCTTGCATCATACCCTAATTTGTTGGTAAATATCGTTTTTTAGGGGGG
>NW_018466293.1:0-554 GCF_002113885.1 Mizuhopecten yessoensis
ACAGGCTTGTTCTGTTGCCCTCACCTTCCTGGGCTAAACCAAACACCGTATGTAACCCCTGGTCATACATTTCATCCTTGTTGTTATCTGATGACGTCACATGTGAATTAAAACATTCGATGATGGAGGGGACACAAGTTTCCTCCTCCCCGTCAAATGGAAACGAGGCAGATGCTAGTTTTACCGCCTCATCTTCTTCAATTTTGAGACCCACTGTTTGTGGTACCTTTATGTGCTTATTTTGTTGAGGACAATGATTATTGGCCTTGTATGTCAGTGGTACCATACTGTCCACGTCTTCCTCAAACCGTCCACGTTCACAGTAGGCTCCCGCCAGGTCACTGTTTAAATAATTCAGTAGCTCTTCCGAGACTTTCACTGGCCTTTATTACATTACAGACAGGAGCTTCCCTGGGAAGTTGAAGGATAGCCTCTACTGGTTCGCTAGCTCTGATGTTCACCGAGGTACTCTAGCCCTTCCCAAAAACCATCTCTGCTGTATTACAGCTCCGGGCTTCTCCGTGTTAGATGGGAGATGACCTCTACAGGTTCTT
>NW_018466294.1:0-554 GCF_002113885.1 Mizuhopecten yessoensis
ACATGACCGCCATCTTGGATTGGACGATCATTCGGTTGACACATGGCCGATCAGTCGATCTTTTTAGAGTAGATCCAAAACCTACACACTATACTACATGTACTCCTGCTGTGTAAATGTAATTTGTTTATATTCACATGATGTTTCAGAGATAGTTCCAAGTCACATGTACTTTCTTAAGATTGGCATGGTTTCAATTTTGACAATGCTTATTTCACATAAATCACCTTCTGAATCAAATTAAAGATATTCCCTTGTATCAAAACTATAACAATTCCAATCTAAAACCGCATTCTTCCACTTTCCTACTAAGATTTATCGTTTTGATAATTCAATAGTGAATTTTTAAGGCGAATTATCAGGACAATAATATAATACAATGTTGAAGGATAAAAAGGGTAATGCTACTCTATCAATATTCATTATTTCCTTCATTTAACGGAAACTAATACCTAACAATTCAGTTTGACTACCCTCTCGTCGATCGATGTGCAAGATTTAGACCCGTCAGCAATTGAAATAGGCAGTATATCTGAAATTCCGATCTCAGCTGT
>NW_018466295.1:0-554 GCF_002113885.1 Mizuhopecten yessoensis
ACTTTTTGGTCAGTCGATCAAAGCCATATGACAATCGGTATAATGAACATACCTTTGTAGAGACTGCCATGTTATGATATTGAAAATTCAATTTGATCAGTCACTTCATTCTTCCACATGCTATGAGACGTTTTGTTTTTTTGTGATGTTATCGACATATTCCATAGTGACCAACCATTAAATAATCATTTTAGGTTTAGGTTTATACATAATAAATATAGCATTTTTGCACTTACGTGCATCGCCTTTCCAAAGCAAGACTCAGGATAAGAAAACAAAATAGAGGTTAGTTGTACATAGGAAATTAATTCATTATCAAATAAACGGACATCAATTATGCGTTGATATCATATATAATCTTGTATCACATTTTGCAACAAATGAAAATATGAAATCAAAGGAGTGACAGTAAAATCAGCTTATCAAATGATTAAATTAATCGAAAATATAAGCTATTTTATAATTGCATGAAAAGCTAATAATGAAATAATAAAGTCAGCTTTGAAAATGAAATTATCAAGACCACACAATTCGAATATTAACAAGCTTTAATA
>NW_018466296.1:0-554 GCF_002113885.1 Mizuhopecten yessoensis
CTGAAAGGTCCGGAGAGACTAAAGAATGAGAAGTCTGCGGAACAACACTCCAATCAAATAAATAACATTCTGTTCTTCCTAGACCCCAAGTTAAACATTTCTGCATTTCTGTCTTGGAAAGAACTACGGAAGTGGTTCATGGAAGCTGTAAACAAGTACAAACCGGGAACTGTTTGCTCATATCTGACTTCGATAAGAGAATTCATCAATTTCCTGACAACAGAAATTGAACAGGATGCTGAGGCGGCAAGACAGATTAACGAAATCCGGGAGGCAATAAAAAGATGGAACAGTATATTAGGTAAAAAGAAGATGAGGCGCCGAGTGGAGATCTCTGCCAGTGAGGAGAGATCAAGTATCTCCCCCGCGGACATTAGCAAGTGCCTGAACTCTGTCGCTGCTGATAAGGCAAGACACATTTTGGAAACCTACCAAAACGATAGCATATCCAGATTAGATTTTTCTTTGGCCCGAAACTACTTGATCTTCATCCTCATTGTCAGAAATGCCCAGAGGCCAGGTGCAATAGCCAATATGAGAGTGAAAATGATCAA
>NW_018466297.1:0-554 GCF_002113885.1 Mizuhopecten yessoensis
TCCTCTGAATCTGCACAGCCAAAGGTACCGAAACTACAGTAAAGATAATGTCTTTTTTCTTATTTTCATTTTTTACCTTTTCTTATGTTGTCTGTTTCTATCCTGTTTACACTGTTTAATTTTCTGGTATCTCTTATGTCAGATCATTTTACCTATTTTCTACCGCTTGGTCCCGTATAACGTTATTGAGTTGATAGTCAACGTTATTGTTTTGAAGGGTCTTAAGGCTATCGCATGGCCCTGTAGGACCTTATTGCGTTGGTGGGTCTTCAGACCACCACATGACCCTATCTGATGTTGCTTTATGATGATGGACATTCGAGACCACTCCATTGGCCTATATGACGGGTTTGTTAAGGATGTTAATCACATAAATTAACTGATTCCGTATGAATTTAACAATTTTTTAGTATATTCCCGAAGCCTCATAGGCGTAATCAATTTCACGGAAGCTGTACGACTGGTCACGTTGTTTGCCTCATGCTGACAATAACACGGGTCCAATATTTACAATAACACGGGTCCAATATTTACAATAACACGGCCTGCATATA
>NW_018466298.1:0-554 GCF_002113885.1 Mizuhopecten yessoensis
GATGCGTGCGCTATTAGGTTTACAGTAATGTTTTATAATTATTGACATTCCCGGGTCCAGTAAAATGATATGATTTAATCATAATGCTGAATTAAACGGCTTTTTTTATTCACATGCAAGATTTAAATATATCAAAATGACGGCTCAGGATGAATAAAACTGAGGAGGGAGAACCTGGATCGGATCGCATAACAAACATATTTTAAATCTTTATTGTTTGAACAGTTCGTGTTTTGATGTTGACTTAGGATGTATGATCATGCAACAACTTGTATCTATAAATGATTAATTTTCGATTTCAAATAGAATCAGAATACGCATTGAAAACGAGAAAAGGTCATTTGTTTACGTTGTCAAAATGGCGCGTGCGGCTGAGGGTACAAGTAGTACTACGCCTTCTGTTTCGGACAAACGAAATTAATGTATACCATCATGAACGGAAAAACTTCTATTGGTACCAATTCCAGAGATTAAGGGGGCAAAGCGATATTTATTATCGGGATGCGACCGGTTAAGAATGTGTTACTAAGAATAGTTGCATGTCCCGTGTCCTT
>NW_018466299.1:0-554 GCF_002113885.1 Mizuhopecten yessoensis
AGGGATTGGCAACTCCAATTTCATTTCGCGTATGTATTGTCCACCGCTTGTATTTGTGCACCGAACCGTGACGGCCTATGACCCTCTCGCTGGAGCCAATTTACCTGTTATGCACATTTCTTTGGTAAGCATATTAGAATTGTTCCTGTATAAACATATTAGAATTGATCATGACTTACAACTTACAAAACTTGTGTGCATCTGGTGTTGCATAGGGCATGGACAAGTATCGCTGTACCAAACCCCACCAGTTGTATAAGTCCATGTTTTGTAATGGAAAGATTAAAATAAATCCGTTCTCTCTCTAGTGGTGTTAATTTTAGTACAATATGTCAGTCATTCCAACAGTCCCCCACTGTAGAGCATCCCTCCATGTTTTTATCATCTTATCAAAGACCATAGACCCATTATCTACTCTGGTTTTGAAAACTTCCTTTTTATTTTTAGGTATAAGTGCAGACAACAGCAAACCAACAAAACTTACACAAATATCCCAGCCGACCAGTCAAATAAATAGCCTAATCTGAGCTAGCTACTCAACCAAGTCAACCAGT
>NW_018466300.1:0-554 GCF_002113885.1 Mizuhopecten yessoensis
CAGTGAGCGATAGGCTTACAATGATACTTTGGAAGGCATACATTATTGTGTAAAATTTTAGAAGACATTTCAACTTAAGATAATTGCATCAACACAGACTATGGCAGTAGTGATTTGTGTGACACAAGATTTGAAAAAAAAATCAGCTGTTAATGAAGTAAGCACCAAAGCTAGCCCCATTTCAACTGACAGCTAATGCAGGCTGCTCACTTATAAAAAAACAACCTGATACATGTATATATGTGTATTTAGATATACTGTACAGTCAGCTTTTGTTGTTATTTTTTCCCCCCGATGAGTCTCAAAATAAAATATGCACAACTTATGTCAGACACATTTTGAGAAATATTGATACTATCTCGAGCTGTAAGGACAAAATATTCCTGCCTTGTGGTCATACTGTTTTTCAAAGCAGTCTCATAAAGAAACATGCTCAACTACCAAACAAGGATAACCTTCATAAAAGATCTGTTAAACGTCTTGAGAAAAAGAAGTATTAAAATCTTGACCTATTACAATCCAAGATGGCTGCCTGGCGGCCATCTCGATTTCCT
>NW_018466301.1:0-554 GCF_002113885.1 Mizuhopecten yessoensis
TATGAGTGGGTGGCACCAGCTGGGGACAGGGGCACGCACCTACTATTAACATTGATTTGTTTTAGGCTTTCAGTCGCTGGGTACTATATATCCTAATAGGATATAACTTACCCAGCGACTAGAATATAACGTACCACGCGACTGAAAGCCTAAAACAAGATCAATATTAATAGTAATTAATTTTTTATTTATGGTTTGTATAGAACAATGATTTGTCTGGGTGAAAGCTTAAGGGATTCCTTCTACTTATCTGAGATTGCTCAGTATTGATTTGGTGCAGTATTGAAAATATTATGTAACCCCAAGGTCTTTTGAATCTCTAGATGTTTCCATTTGAAATCCAGACCTACAGCTTAGTATGGTGCATTATTTTGTTTTGTTTCATAATGCTGCAACACACTGGCACTTCAACAATAAATGTTCATGACTTGTATATAATACGTTTTTTAAATGAAATACAGTTTCAATTGTAAAGCAGTAACCTGCAGGCAGCGCCTCAGCCATATTTGTATTAAATAATGAACATTTCCTCTTACCCTATCATATATCCTTCT
>NW_018466302.1:0-554 GCF_002113885.1 Mizuhopecten yessoensis
CCACAGCGACAACTCACATCAAACTATACCACAGCGACAACTCACCAACAATATATCAGTATACCAACAATACATCAATATACCAACAATACGTTAGTATACCAACAATACATCAGTACACCAACAATACGTCAGTATACCAACAATACATCAATATACCAACAATACATCAATATACCAACAAACGTCAGTACACCAACAATACGTCAATATACCAACAATACATCAATTTACCAACAATACGTCAGTATACCAACAATACATAGAGAAAGATACATGCCTTTTCCCATATCACACCCAGTATCAACCCGAGACACCAATATCAGCCTGAGGGTCGGAGGCCTGAAGGCTGATACTGGTCGAGGGATGATACTGGGTGTGATATGGAAAAAGGCATATTGTTTTCTATTTATTACATACTTACTAATACAATTCGGATAGATCTACTATCGTTTGATCTATTTTTCTTTTGAAATATTGAAAAACGAAAAAAATCCTAATGGAGTGTCATACGGGTTTTGCGGGCTGATACGGAGAGGGCTGATACGGGTTTT
>NW_018466303.1:0-554 GCF_002113885.1 Mizuhopecten yessoensis
CATCATGACATCGTGCAGGAAGACTTTCGCGATTCGTATCGAAACTTGTCAATTAAATCAGTTGGTGCACTTAAGTGGATGACAGATTATTGTCACATAGCCAAATTTGGACTGAAAATCGATGATGATATTTTTGTGAATATTCCAAATCTCATGGAGACATTGTCAAAAGTGACTCACCCTCGGATTATAATTGGACATCTATTCGTTGGCGCTCGTCCAATACAGAATAGGAACTCTAAGTGGCATACAGCGAAGGAGGATTTCCCGCGGGACGTGTATCCTCCGTATGTGTCCGGGACCTGCTACATCGTGTCTATACAAGCAGCAACAGATATCTACCATGTTTCTTTATATACCAAATTATTTTGGTTGGAAGACATTTATATTACAGGAATTTGTGCAGAAAAGGCAAAAATTAAACTGGTTCACGAAGGAGAGATATCGTTTATGACACGTGAAGCCAGTGGTTGTGCTTTTGAACATGCAATAACGGGACATAAAGTGAGCTCAACAGACATGTACAAAATATACAGGGAATTACGAGATCCGAA
>NW_018466304.1:0-554 GCF_002113885.1 Mizuhopecten yessoensis
CTAAGCTTAGTATACATCTAAGCTTAGTATACATCTAAGCTTAGTGTACAGCTAGTGTACAGCTTAGTGTACATCTAAGTGTACGGCTTAGTGTACAGCTTAGTGTACGGCTTAGTGTACATATAAGTGTACATCTAAACTTAGTGTACATCTAAACTTAGTGTACATCTAAGCTTAGTGTACATCTAAGCTTAGTGTACAGCTTACTGTTCAGCTTAGTGTACAGCTTACAGTGCAGCTTAGTGTAACGCCATCATTGTGTACAGCTTAAAGTACAGCTTAGTGTACAGCTTAGTATACAGCTTAGTGTACATATGAGTGTACATCTTAACTAAGTGTACAACTTAGTGTACATCTAAGCTTAGTGTACATCTTAGTGTACATCTCAGTGTAATCTAAGCTTAGTGTACAGCTTACTGTTCAGCTTAGTGTACATCTAAACTAAGTGTACAACTTAGTGTTGTACATCTAAGTGTACATCTAAGCTTAGTGTACATCTTAGTGTACATCTTAGTGTACAGCTTAGTGTTGTACATCTTAGTTTACAGCTTAGT
>NW_018466305.1:0-554 GCF_002113885.1 Mizuhopecten yessoensis
TTTTTGATTTGGTTCCGTGGTCCCTATAAGAGACATCAAAATTCATTGAAGTGCCCTAACCAAACACTAGATCTAGCCTGTTAAAATCTCGGTTATTCCAATTAGACTGCTAATCTCTATGTACATATATCTATATTACTGGTTATTGATTCTGCCTTCCCTACATTGTATTAACCTAAACTTAATATATCACATCTTCAATTTACATGCAGTTTATGTTTAAAATGTATGTCTTGCTACATGGAAAGGGATTTTATAGGTTATGCCTGTGCCCAATCCTATTGTTATAACTATTAAATATTTTTTAAATGCAATCAACATTAATTTGCTGCCCCCTTCCAACAGTAGGGATCCATTCTTATCTTTGCTCTACGACCTGCAATGGTTTGTTTTTAGTGATCCATCCTTTGACCTCATGCTGTTACAAAGATGTAATAATCGTTGTGGGATACAAAAATGATCATCACCTGGAAAAACACGATAACCTTTAATATTTGTTTTCAATTAGCTTTTTAAAATGACTGATTGATCACCTTTTCACCACTTTATTGAGG
>NW_018466306.1:0-554 GCF_002113885.1 Mizuhopecten yessoensis
ACACTTGCATATCACACAAGTGATATGATATGATTAAGCACTATCATTGTCAAATATACATATAATGCTACATGTAATATAGCAAAGGGTAAAAAATGACAAGATATACACTAGTATGGTGTGTATTATGGTGTGTATTAAAATCCGACAATGGAGTCGGTGGTGCAAAAAGTAATTTATTATAGAAAATTATCAAATGACATTTGCCTTTTACTAGAAACAAGATGTAGGAAGCTACATGTATACGTTATGGTGTCAATATAAGGGAGATAACCACAGATACGCTATTCATACGATAAATTAAACATCATAAAAGAAATGTTTTGAACTTAAAACTTAATACTTGTTGTAGTACATATATAAAATACGGAGGTATATACATAAGATTTTGTAAAGTAATGCTGCAGGTATCTGCTTTTAAAAACCCCAACACTACCTGAGCCTCAAATACAAATGACCGTTTAGGATAATTGGTTCTGGTAGTTGTAGCATACAATTTGTTGGATACAGAAGCTCTAGTTGTTTTCCAATTAACAATTTTTACATAAGAAAAG
>NW_018466307.1:0-554 GCF_002113885.1 Mizuhopecten yessoensis
CAGTCACGGGGACAGATGGACATGTGAGGGGAGAAATAACAACTTCGACAATACAATACCGCCACAGACAGACACGACCACAGTGAGCGTTATAGGTGAGTGTATAATACATGTAATGTGTTTATGTGTGCGTGTCTATGTATGCTAGCGGAAAAATAAACTGTGCCTAGATAAAATGGCATAGCAAACAGTTACTTCTGAAGTGCAGTAATAGTTTGTTGCAGAATTGCAAAAGCGCCTATTTCATCGTAACAGTACAACAAACACGAAGTTATCCTAAGCCATTTAACACCGTCATAACGGGTACACCGTGTCACCAACTTTAGCAATAATGCACGCATTGCACCGATGTCTACAGGCGCGTCTCGTCGGAGAGCGTTTCCAGGACAATTGTGACGTGTAACATAGTTCCCCTACTTGGAGTGGTTGGATGGTCTGCAGCGGCATATCAGCGGATGTCATTTATGGATGGAAACATATCATAACATATTTCAGTGAAGAATGTATGTGAGTGTGTGTAACACATGTTGGTATGTAATGTATGTGAGTGTATA
>NW_018466308.1:0-554 GCF_002113885.1 Mizuhopecten yessoensis
AAAAGACGGAGTGTACTCTAAATAAACCACGAAGCGGTTGATGATGAGAGTACACTCCAGTTTTTTGTGTTATAGCTCCATAACACAAAAAATATATTCAAGTCAATCCTTAAACATCAGTCCTATGAGCTACGGTGAGATAAATAACAGAATGATGACCATTAATAATAACATATTGAAATCATCTTTCAGATGGCACTAACTGTCCCAGCTGGGCATGCCACGTGGTGAATTGGGTGTGTGGAATTGACCGTAACAGGGAGAGCCTCTCGTCCCATCAGATACAGCGCAAGGATATGTTGTCCGTGGAGGAAAATCGCCGATGGAAAATAACGTCTAATGTTCTATCCGTTCTCTTAATGGGGATAGCATTAGTCTTTTTCATCTACTTCGCGTAGATCAATGAATCATTGCAGTATTCACAACATAGAAACAAATTAAGAATACGTTCAGCCTAATGCTCATACATGTATTTTCTGATTTCAGTGGGAACAAAGAGTCTTTTGTTGTTTACAGGACAATAGATTGGATACATTGCGCGGGCATCAAAATAA
>NW_018466309.1:0-554 GCF_002113885.1 Mizuhopecten yessoensis
TCAGACATCATGCCGTATACATACACCCCTTATGTTACTGTGTTTCCACACATCCTGGTATATCCTTTTGTATACGGGAATATAGTAGTGGGCATACAGGGTGAATACCCACATTATATGTAATATTGTTTTTGACGTTCCTGATCAGTGACCTCTTTATGAATAACAAGTACTCCTGGTCATTATTTTATATAAATATATTTTATACCTGTTACAAACCGCCACTACCTGTACTCGCTATAAACAATACATATGTCTCGTGAAAAAATGACACTGACTAATAATTAGTGACTTATTTGTATTTTTATTAAATTCTTGCTTCATATATTATTATAAGTATATTTTGACAAATAAATGTCTGCATGCTGTCAATATTTTGGGCATTGTAAAGATATATATGTGGTTAATACACACAGAGCAGTGATACTAACATTATTTTCAATTTCAACAAATTTTACTTACAACATAATGGTAGCATGTCGAAAGGGGTTAAACAACAGGTTTAAAACCCTTTTCGTCCTCTTCACTGGTGGTATATGGATATATATCAAAAA
>NW_018466310.1:0-554 GCF_002113885.1 Mizuhopecten yessoensis
AGATCTTCACTAAGGAAACTACTTCCTTTAGTCAGTATATTAACACGTGTCTCCTTGTACCATTAGTTATCTTTACATGCTTATTCTATTACATAATGCCATATGTTGCTTTCAATCGAACCATATTCGTCATGACTATATTTTTCTTATCGTTACTGCTATATAATCACGTATCTGTTGCTTGTCAAATCAACTTCTAGGCGACATTGTCACAAGTGAATATAGATACCTACAGCAATAGACATACAACTATTCAAATATGAATATCTGACACTTTTCTTATCTGAAATTTACCAACATTACAGTATAAAAGACGAAATGGTCGATAATGATACTGCCTAGCGTCAATTTAAATATCACCAATCACATGTAACACAAGATAATGTGTGCTGTCAAATCTATGGGAACATAACATAAGTGGTGAACCCATTACCGTCTTGTACATAAACTGTCGACTTCGATAGGTTCACGCACGTAATCGTACTCATATCTAGTACAAACATTCTTGAACACGCAAGAGAGAGAGAGAGAGAGAGAGAGAGAGAGAGAGAGAG
>NW_018466311.1:0-554 GCF_002113885.1 Mizuhopecten yessoensis
AAATCGGAAGTAATAGAAGTCATATTAAACCTACATACGAAAGATTGAAATCGGGCTATACCAAAACTGCGACCAATCAGAGGTTCCAACTACCATCTTGGATGCGCCACGTGGATGGTAAGATTTTGTGCACAACTTATCATGCCAACAATTAATAGTGAAGCATAATCAACATTGGAAAAATAGAAGAAATTGTGTATTTTGCCATAAGCCTATCCTTAGTCCGAGCATTAGGGACAGTTCCAAATATTCGTCTACCACTGTAGAGTATTCACAATGAGTCCGTGGATATGGAATCAGCTGCAACATGTAAACTCCTCATGCAATTCAAAAAAATTCTTTTAGCACATCTTTAACAAATCCGAGTCATTTTGTTGTAGTTACTCCTCTTTAACCGTCACCTTCACAACACAGTGTAGTTACATCAAGGCCAGCCTCGGCCATGGAAGGAAAGTATTTGTTTAAGGGGGTTGTCGGATACTGGGTGTTGATGAGGCAGATCTGTACATTCATTACTATTAGGTGGTGCTGGAACGTCCCATACCGGTACACAA
>NW_018466312.1:0-554 GCF_002113885.1 Mizuhopecten yessoensis
GTGACGAATTTAATAGTCTATGATATATTCATGTACATATGACACGCATGTACATTATTTAAAACGAAGTGTAGACTCGCCGACAGAAAGTTAAACTACAGTATTGTTAATATTTCATTGAAATAACAAACTTGTAATTTTAATAAATTAGTTATTCCGTATTTTACAGCTTAGAAAGAAACACTCGTACATTATATGAACACGGGAGTCAGTTTTATTTGCATTGGAAGAAGTTGATAACACATACCTAATTAATCTAGTGTTTTATCTCCGTTTGAGTCCTGAACAATGATCGAGGTCACGCACACTTGAAAACAAATACGCGCGACCCTTTTCTGTTCATTACACGTACCCAAGAAAAGCTTGTATATCTAGTCAGTTTAGTTTATTACATATTCCAATGCCATGATATAAAAAAAATCGGAATAAGTTACATGAACTTCCATAAGTTCCTCATAAATAGGTCACTGATAAATTATCATATCTAATTTTGTTATATTAACAAAATAGTTGCCGACGGGGAATTCCCAAATGCAAATTTAAAAAAAAAAAAA
>NW_018466313.1:0-555 GCF_002113885.1 Mizuhopecten yessoensis
AAGAATGGGCAACGAAATGGGGTATGTCTTTCAACGCGTCGAAATATTATATTCTAAGAACATCAAGATCCAAGTCTCCTAGTGCCTACAACTACCAACTGTCGGGCCAATTACTCAAAGAAGTGGAAGAAAATCCATACTTGGGGGTGACCATTCACAACTCCATGAAGTGGGACTCTCATATCCCCGTAACACAACCAACAAGGCAAATTCCACTCTCGGATTCCTAAGACGAAACCTGCGACAGTGCCCAGCGTCACTAAACCTGACCGCATACAAATCGTTGGTGAGATCCGTCCTGGAATACCGCTGCACGATATGGGACCCTTACCACCAAAACTACAAGATCGTGAAGGGGTTGCACTGCATGAAAAAATGAGTTTAGTTGCATTTTATTTGCCATTTATTTGCCATTTAAATTTCAAGTTGATGGAAATAACGGAATTTAATGTGCATTTTATTCCGAGTTTAAATGGGATAAAATTCGAGTTTAAAGAAAATGTAAACTTAAGAGTTTCCAGCTAAATTTATTTTTCATTTAAATTTGGAATTTAA
>NW_018466314.1:0-555 GCF_002113885.1 Mizuhopecten yessoensis
TGGTGGACTGGTTCATTGAGACATATACCAAGCTTCAATATAATGTAGGACTGGTTCATTGAGACAAAGACCCAGCATCAATATAATGGTGGACTGGTTCATTGAGACAAAGACCCAACATCAATATAATGGTGGACTGGTTCATTGAGACAAAGACCCAACATCAATATAATGGTGGACTGGTTCATTGAGACATGGACCCAGCATCAATATAGTGGTGGACTAGTTCATTGAGAAATAGGCCCAGCATCAATATAGTGGTGGACTGATTCAGACCCAGCATCAATATAGTGGGGGACTTGTTCATTGAGACAAAGACCCAGCATCAATATAATGGTGGACTGGTTCTTTGAGACATAGACCCAGCCCCAATATAATGGTGGACTGGTTCTTTGAGACATAGACCCAGCATCAATATAATGGTAGACTGGTTCATTGAGAAATATACCCAGCATCAATATAGTGGTGGACTAGTTTATTGAGAAATAGACCCAGCATCAATATAGTGGGGGACTGGTTCATTGAGACAAAGACCCAGCATCAATATAATGGTGG
>NW_018466315.1:0-555 GCF_002113885.1 Mizuhopecten yessoensis
AAGGGAGATAATTTATTATACTCTTATAACAGAGTTTTCTCCCTTAAATTGTAACACACTCTTTACATACACATCAAGCATGGAAATATGTGTCATAGATGTATGTGTATGGAATATTTTTAAATCAAGACTTCATGCAGCATATTTTAAATAATTTAACTAAACTTAATAACATCAGTGATTGTTGTTTTTTTCCATTCACACATCCCATATACATGAATCAGTGTATAACCTGTCAATTTTTAGCCCCCGAAGCCGCAGAGTCCTCCGTCCATCATCTGTCCGTCAACTTCTTCTTTAAAACGCTACTTGTCCTGATAGGCCAATTAGATTTCCACTAAATTTGATCTGGAGCATCCTTGGGCCGAGGGGACTCAATTTTGTATAAAAGTTGGTGTGGCCCCCCTTGGGGCAGAGGGGTGGGGCCGAAAAGGGGAAATTGAGGTAAAACCTTTAAAACCCTTCTTCTACCATAGGAATTAAGGGATTTCATCCGAATTTGGTCGGGATCATCCTTAGGCAAAAGGGACTCAATTTTGTATAAACAGTGAGTGT
>NW_018466316.1:0-555 GCF_002113885.1 Mizuhopecten yessoensis
GTATCGCTGTTGTTATAATGGTCCTCGTCACATTCATCACCTTCCGTTGTATCGCTGTTATTATAATGGTCCTCGTCACATTTATCACCTTCCGTAGTGTCGCTGTTGTTATAATGGTCCTCGTCACATTTATCGCCTTCCGTAGTATCGCTGTTGTTATAATGGTCCTCGTCACATGTATCACCTTCCGTAGTATCGCTGTTGTTATAATGGTCCTCGTCACATTTATCACCTTCCGTAGTATCGCTGTTGTTATAATGGTCCTCGTCACATTCATCACCTTCCGTTGTATCGCTGTTATTATAATGGTCCTCGTCACATTTATCGCCTTCCTTAGTATCGCTGTTGTTATAATGGTCCTCATCACATTTATTGACTTACTTAGTATCGCTGTTGTTATGATAGTACTCGTCACATTTATCGACTTACTTAGTATCGCTGTTGTTATCATGGTCCTCGTCACATGTATCACCTTCCTTAATATCGCTGTTGTTATAATGGTCCTCATCGCATTTATCACCTTCCGTAGTATCGCTGTTGTTATAATGGTCCTCG
>NW_018466317.1:0-555 GCF_002113885.1 Mizuhopecten yessoensis
GTATGCTGGTTACTTGCCCAATTCCTCTATCGTATGTATGCTGGTTACTTGCCCAATTCCCCTATCGGATGTATGCTGGTAACTTGGCCGATTCCCCTATCGGAGGTATGCTGGTAGCTTGCCCGATTCCCCTATCGTATGTATTCTTGTTACTTGCCCAATTCCCCTAACGGATGTATGCTGGTAACTATGTATGCTGGTCACTTGCCTGATATTCCTCTATCGAATGGTTTCTGGTCACTTGGCCTAATCCCCTATCGGATGAATGCTGGTCACTTGCCCAATTCCCCTAACGGATGTATGCTGGTAACTTTACTGATTTCCCTATCGGATGCATGCTGATCACTTGCCGCATTCCTCTATCGAATGGTTTCTGGTCACTTGGCCGATTCCCCTATCGGATATATGCTGGTCACCTGACCGATTCCCCTATCGGATGTATGCTGATCACTTGCCGAATTCCTCTATCGAATGGTTTCTGGTCACTTGGCCTATTCCCCTATCGGATGAATGCTGGTCACTTGCCCAGTTCCCCTATCGTATGTATGCTGGTAA
>NW_018466318.1:0-555 GCF_002113885.1 Mizuhopecten yessoensis
TGATAAAATTCCGACAGAAGAAGAAATTCAAAAAGTTATCAAAACCCTGAAAAAAATAAAGCTCCGGGTAGTGATGGCATTATCTCAGAATTCTATCAACTTTATTGGCATAGCATCAAAAAGGAGTTTACACAAGTAATTGAAGAAATATTTATTACCAAAAAACTATCATCGTCACAGTATAGGGGGATAATTAGACTCATGTACAAACAAGGGGAGAGAGAGGATATAGCCAATTGGAGACCAATCACACTACTTAATACAGACTATAAAATCATAGCTAAGATAATTGCAGAGAGAATTAAACCTATATTACCAAATGTCATTCATAGCGACCAAAGAGGCTTTATTAAAGGTAGAAATATTGAGGAATCTATACGATTGCTGTCCGATGTTATTGAATATACCGATATAGAAAAGAAGGGAGGGATAATAATTTTTCTAGATCAACAGAAAGCATTTGATAGAGAAGAATGGAGCTGATTAGAGAACAGTTTAAGGAAATTTAAGTTTGGAAAAACAATGATAGAGTACATTAACATGACCTACAAATAT
>NW_018466319.1:0-555 GCF_002113885.1 Mizuhopecten yessoensis
AGAAGTCGCGTTTAATGCAGTTGATGCAGACTTGAAAGTATGTTGTTTTTTATCGAAAAAAAGTAAAACACTGATGTCTGTATTTGTCTATTGATGTTTTTACTTTTTTGTTTATAATCTATGTGTTTAAACACAACCGTTAGTGATTCAATTTTATATTGTGATGGTACTTTTACTTGAAATGCCCTGATGTTAGCGCGGGATTCTTTATATTATACCGGAATAACCCTAACCCTAACCCTAATAAGAATGCAATTTGCGTCAAAAACGATTTCAGTTAGTATATAACTAAACGTTGATTGTATCGTCCATGTTATCTGTTATGGTAAATCTCTAGTCAGTCTGAATAAGCGGATAATTTGAACACACGTTTTAACAATTTGAATAATATTTTGTTACATTTATAGTTCAAACCTTATTTAGTAAAATATTGCATGGTCATAATACAAAATTGGAGTGCCGAAACAATGGAAACATTGATCGATTTAGTCTTTCGAAACTCGCTTAAACTGATATATTTGTACATCGACAGCATTTAATAACTGATTTACAGGT
>NW_018466320.1:0-555 GCF_002113885.1 Mizuhopecten yessoensis
ATATTTGACCCCTGTGACCTTGAATATAGGTGAAAGTCATTCATTAGAACAAACATGATAGCCCTTTACCCAAGCATGCTACTGGTCAAATATCATCATCCTAGGCCTCTTGGTTATTCAGAAGAAGTTGTTTAAAGGTTTTGAACATATTTGACCCCTGTGACCTTGAATATGGGTGAAGGTCATTCATTAGAACAAACTTTGTAGCCCTTCATCTCAGCATACTACTGCCAAATATCATCATCCTGGGCATTTGGGTTATTGGGAAGAAGTTGTTTAAATCTTTTAACCTATATGACCCCTGTGACCTTGAATATGGGTGAAGGTCATTCATTAGAACAAACTTTGTAGCCCTTCATCTCAGCATGCTACTGGCCAAATATCATCACCCTGAGCATTTTGGTTATTCAGAAGAAGTTGTTTAAAGGTTTTTTTTAAGACAATTGACCCCTGTGACCTTGAATATGATTCAAGGTCATCCATTTGAACAAACTTGGTAGCCCTTCACCTAAGCATGCTACTGGTCAAATATCATAACCCTGTGCATTTTGGTTA
>NW_018466321.1:0-232 GCF_002113885.1 Mizuhopecten yessoensis
TCAATTTGGGTTAGCATTATCAGTATTAGGTAGCAGTTTGATGGTTTGCACCTATGAGCCCTGACTGACCCCCCAGGGGCTGATGGATGGGGCCAAAAAGGGTTGAATTGACTTAAATTTCAAAAATCTTCTTCTCAAGACCCAGATATGGTAGAATCAAATACTCTTCATAGATGGAAGGGTCTTAAGGTGCTTTACCAAAATTGTGAATTTCTTGACCCTGGGGTCTCAC
>NW_018466321.1:243-555 GCF_002113885.1 Mizuhopecten yessoensis
TTTACTATAGTTTATATAGGGAAATCACATTTTGGACCAACATTTGTTTAATTTCCATTGGAAGTAATTCAATTTGGGTTAGCATTATCAGTATTAGGTAGCAGTTTGATAGTATGCACCTATGAGCCCTGACTGACCCCCAGGGGCTGATGGGTGGGGCCAAAAAGGGTCGAATTTACTGAAATTTCAAAAATCTTCTTCTCAAGACCCAGATATGGTAGAATCAAATCATCTTCATAGATGGAAAGGTCTTAAGGTGCTTTACAAAAAATTGTGAATTTCTTGACCCTGGGGTCTCATGTTTCCCCCTTG
>NW_018466322.1:0-555 GCF_002113885.1 Mizuhopecten yessoensis
TCAGATACTCGGACAACACGGTAACACAAGGTGGGCTGGCTGCTGATTCTCCGTACTGCACAAAGGTCGAGAGCTTCACCCTGCAAGATTGTGAATACATCACCAAGGTTGTCATGAGGAGTGGATGGATGATGGACAGCATCAAGTTTGAGACAAATTTTGGCAAGAGTTACGGCCCCTGGGGAGGGCAGGGTGGAGGAGAGCGCATCTGTGTTGCACCAAATAGAGCAATAGGATATCTGCACAGTTTCGCTGGTATTAACATCGATTCTGGTGGCTGTTCAGCTGTTCACAGAGTCCGCCTTGGATGGGCAACACTTGATGACACTGAACAGGAGCTTGAGATGCGCGATCTGTATGATAAGTTAAAAGTTAGGCCAACGATTGATGGGGACAACGAGCTTTATGATGAGGATGAGGTTTATGTTGAGGATGAGGTGACTGAGGAGACTGATAGCGATGAATATGAAAACCCCTCTGACATTGAATGAGCTGAAACACAGGTCTGAGTATCTGGGTTTTCTTGTGTTACCTTTACATTGATATTCTAAAATG
>NW_018466323.1:0-555 GCF_002113885.1 Mizuhopecten yessoensis
ACACCAGTTTCAAGTTTCAAGCCGAAGTAAATTACAAACACGGCACAGTTCTATAGTTTATTCTGATTACACCAAAAAATCATAGGTGAACAAAGCACAGAAACGTTGTTGATTATGAGGCGAGCTGTCGACTGACAAGTATTCACACATGAACAGAGCTACCTGGTGATGCTTAACACCGCCCGCGGCAGCTCGAAGTGGTCGACAGGCTACTACTCGGTTAGATCAAAGGCCTAGCTGACCGCCGGTGCAGACCCTGTTGCCGCGGAGCACAGGTAAATAAAGGGGGTAAAATAAAAAGCCACGAGTAAAATAAAAATCCGGGAGTACTTTAAAAGTCCAACGAGTAAAATAAAACGTCTAGGGGTAAAATAATAATCCAGGAGTACTTTAATTCGTTAGGGGGGTAAAATAACCCGGATAGTAGTACTTTAACTTGTCAGGGGGTAAAATAATAATCTAGGAGTACTTTAATTCGTCAGGGGGGTAAATTAACTTAGATAGGAGTACTTTAACTCATCATGGGGTAGCAGTATACAGTAGAAATGGCCCGAC
>NW_018466324.1:0-555 GCF_002113885.1 Mizuhopecten yessoensis
AGACTATACACGTCCTTTATAGCAAATGTTTAGTACACTAGACTACACACGTCGTTAATAGTAAATGTTTAGTACACTAGACTACACACGTTGTTTATAGTAAATGTTTAGTACACTACACTACACACGTCATTTATAATAAATGTTTAGTACACTAGACTTTCACGTCATTTATAGTAAATGTTTAGTACACTAGACTANATATTAAATGTTTAGTACACTATACTATACACGTCGTTTTTAGTAAATGTTTAGTACACTAGACTTTCACGTCATTTATAATAAATGTTTAGTACACTAGACTACACACGTCGTTAATAGTATATAGTAAATGTTTAAAAAACAAGACTACACACGTCGTTAATAGTATATAGTAACTGTTTAGTACACTAGAATACATACGTCGGTAATAGTATATAGTAAATGTTTAGTACACTAGACTACACACGTCGTAAATAGTATATAGTTAATGTTTAGTACACTAGACTACACACGTCGTTAATAGTAAAAAGTAAATATTTAGTACACTAGACTACACACGTCGTTAATAGTATA
>NW_018466325.1:0-555 GCF_002113885.1 Mizuhopecten yessoensis
ATACTGGAGGTAAATGTTTCGATTGTCCTAAAGGTAGTAATGGAGTGGTTATACTTATCATACTGGAGGTAAATGTTTCGATTGTCCTAAAGGTAGTAATGCAGGGGTAATACTTGTCATACTTGAGGTAAATCTTTAGATTGTCCTAAAGGTAGTAATGGAAGGTTATACTTGTTACTGGAGTTAAATGTTGAGACCGTCGTTAAGGTAGTAATAGAGGGGTTATACTTGTCTTACTGGAGGTAAATGTTTAGATCGTCCTAAAGGTAGTAATGGAGGGTTATACTTGTCATACTGGAGATAAATGTTTATATCGTCCTAAAGGTAGTAATGGAGGGATTATACTTGTCATACTAATGGTAAATGTTTAGATCGTACTGAATGTAGTAATGGAGGAGTTATACTTGTCATACTGGAGGTAAATGTTTAGATCGTTCTAAAGGTAGTAATGGAGGGTTATACTTGTCATACTGGAGATAAATGTTTAGATCGTCCTAAAGGTAGTAAAGTAGAGGTTATATTTGTCATACTGGAGGTAAATGTTTAGATCGTCCT
>NW_018466326.1:0-555 GCF_002113885.1 Mizuhopecten yessoensis
TTTGATACAAATACAAAGAAGGCTTTGTAGGGAATAGTTCTATAGATGTGTTAACCACTTATTTTAATATAGAAACCTGTGGCAATATATAATATAATACAAAAATAATTTTGGGAACCCTCTACCCAAACAAATCTCGCCTACTGTGCTCTCATTTTCATAGCTAAAACTGTTCTTTTTGAATTCAGACAGGTGATCATTTATTTTTAAACCCAAAGTGTTCCTTGCATTGATCGGCTTCCTTTTAGTTCATTTCTAATTCTAGTTCAATTTTGTTTTGTTTTCTGATGATAAACTATTGGGCACACTACTTAACCCTTTCACCAATGTAGACCATAGTGGACTCATCCCAATAAATGCATGGAAGAGTCCACTAAAGTTACCTTGGGTGAAAGGGTTAATAACCCGGAAATATTTACACACTAGTACTACTTTTAATCAATGTCTGTCACAAGCTTTGGTTTTTCATAGATAAATTCAATGTTAGACAATTCATATAAAAAAAAAATCTTTTTTATTTTTATTTTGCAAAGTTATGAAATTATTTACTACAAC
>NW_018466327.1:0-555 GCF_002113885.1 Mizuhopecten yessoensis
TCGCAGGGGTCAGCGCCTCCTAAGAAGAAGGCTAAACCTTCGGCTCCGCAGTCCTCTACGCAGCCCAAGTATAAGCCTCCCTTCAAGGGCAACAAATGGAAGGGTAAGAAGGGTAAGAACCCTCCTGGGGGTAAGAAGAAGGGTTCCTGACTCTCTTCTTCCCTCCTTGATCGTGTCAGACGACGAGTTTGGCCGGGAGGACTGCAGTCCTCTCGGCTCAAGCTTAGGTCCTTCTCCCGCAGGATTAGGCTTCGGGTCAGCAGACGGTTCTCTTGCCTGGCAAGGTCTCGATCTGCCTCGACCAGATCTTCCTGTGGGGGGTCGTCTTTCTGCTTTCCTTCCAGAGTGGAAGGAAATTACGGAAGACGCATGGGCCTTGTCTGTGATCAAGGAGGGGTTAGGCATTCCGCTAGTGCGGGATCCGCCCTTAGCGTCGGAGCCAATCTTTTTTCCTCCAACCGGGGATCCGGAAAAGGCTCTGGCGCTCCAGGAGGAAGTAAGGTAGCAGTGTACAGTAGAGGGTTGTGGCCATGGGTGATAATTTTGTTAAATGGC
>NW_018466328.1:0-555 GCF_002113885.1 Mizuhopecten yessoensis
GTTTCTTCATTAAAACGGGTTTAAAAATTTAAGTTTTCGACATTTGTGACGAATCAGTTTAGCAATAAACATATTTGTGGTCTGCAAGTCGCGGGCTTCAAAATTTGCAACATTCTGATTGGTTGAAAAGACCGGAACAGATCAACTTCGCCGGTAGTCTCGACTACTTCGCCAGGAAATAGGGACACGGGAGCGTAAAGGCCAACTCAAATGATCGACAAGAGTAGCTATGGAGCGAGTTTTACCAGTTTTGACCTTTCACAGACAGGTATTATGTTTGACTCAAAGGTCTACTGATTTCAATGTGTTTGTCACTCTATCAGCTTCACGAAAGCATGAAAGATAGGCCTGTGCAAGTCTAGTCACTTCAGTGCAAAAGAGAACCGGTCAGACGAAGAGATTATTTGTTTATCAACGACAATGCTGATGAGCCCCCTGAGATGCATGTATGTAAGCGCATGTGTGTAAGGTAAGTATGGTTAGCTTACTTTGTCAGTTCGTGTCTGTGTAACAACATGACTCCCCGTC
Source organism: Mizuhopecten yessoensis (assembly GCF_002113885.1). Taxonomy (NCBI): domain Eukaryota; kingdom Metazoa; phylum Mollusca; class Bivalvia; order Pectinida; family Pectinidae; genus Mizuhopecten; species Mizuhopecten yessoensis. The sequence continues at coordinate 529 of NW_018466328.1, forward strand.
CCCCTCCCTACCCTGGTCTGATTTGCT
>NW_018466329.1:0-555 GCF_002113885.1 Mizuhopecten yessoensis
AAAAAGTTAACTCAAAACTTTCTGAGAACACATTTAAATTCATTGTATGGTTGCGTCCTTAGCTAACACAAGCTAAGTCCTAAAATTCCACAAAAATGTTATTTAATTTCTTCAATCTGTAGTCTATGAAAACCTACAAAGGAATTCACTCAAAATTCCTTCACAATGAAATACTGGCACAATTTCCTGATGGTTGTTGGCCAAAATTTCCAGCCATTTTTTGCTAGAAAGTAGCCCATGTAGTCAGTGAAGCAGAAAGTATGGAGGCTCAAAACTGTAAAACTGTAAATTAAAAAAATTTCCTTCATTTTTACTAAATCCTCTTAAAACTTTGATGGCTTTATTATCTTTAAATATAGTTTCGATTTCCAAATTGGAAAATGTTAGACAATCTTTAAAAGAGTTATCACCCTTTATTTAATCTTAACTTCAAAACTGTTCAGAGATCTTCTCCCTGATTTCTACACAAACAGTCCATGGATACTTATACATGTAACACTAGATCCAGAGGCACAAAAGTTTTGTAAGTTGTAAGTCATGATCAATTCTAATATG
>NW_018466330.1:0-555 GCF_002113885.1 Mizuhopecten yessoensis
TGTCACACAACATGGAACAAAGATATATATGTCATCATGGCCACAAAAGATGGAACAAACATTTGTATGTCATAATGGCCACACAACATTGATCAAAAATATGTATGTCATAATGGTCACACAAGATGGAACAAAGATTTGTATGTCATAATTGTCACATTACATGGGAAAAAGATATGTATGTCATAATTGTAACACAAGATGGAACAAAAATTTGTATGTTGTAAATGTCACACAACTTGGAACAAAAATTGTATGTTATAAATGTCACACAACAGGGAACAAAGATATGTATGTTATAAATGTCACACAACATGGAACAAAGATATGTATGTTANAGATATGTATGTTATAAATGTCACACAACATGGAACAAAGATATGTATATTAAAATGTCACACAACATGGAACAAAGATTTGTATGTTATAAATGTCACACAATATGGAACAACGATTTGTATGTTATATATGTCACACAACATGGACCAAAGATTTGTATGTCATAATGGCCACACAACATGGAACACAAATATGTATGTTATAAATGTCGTACAA
>NW_018466331.1:0-555 GCF_002113885.1 Mizuhopecten yessoensis
CTTATTAGAATCCTATGTCAACTTTTTTTTGAATCAAAGTAGACACAGTTTTTAGCTCACTTGCCCGAAGGGCAAATGAGCTTATGTTATGGTGCGGGGTCCGTCTTCCGTATGTCCGTCCGGCGTTCGGCGTCAACTTTTTGCTTTAAACAACTTCTTCTCAATAACAAAAAGGCCTAGGAAGATGATATTTGGCGAGTAGCATGCTGGGATCAAGTGCTACCAAGTTTGTTCGAATAAATGACCTTGCCAACTTTCAAGGTCACAGGGGTCAAAAATTTTAAAATCTTCAAACAACTTCTTCTCAATAACCAAAATGCCCAGGGTACTGATATTGGGCCTGTAGCATGCTGGGATGAAGGGCTACCAAATTTGTTCAAATAAATGACCTTGACCAACTTTCAAGGTCACAGGGGTCAAATGTCGTAAAATCTCGAAACAACTTCTCAATAACCAAAAGGGCCAGAGAACTGAAATTAGGCCTGTATAGTATGCTGGGATGAAGGACTTACAAGTTTGTTCAAATGAATGACCTTGACCAACTTTCAAGGTCAC
>NW_018466332.1:0-555 GCF_002113885.1 Mizuhopecten yessoensis
GAACCGTAGTCAACGTGACATCAGGTAAAAATACTATACAGTGGGAAACAGTTGTAAAGTACAATAGTGAACCGTAGTCAACGTTACATCAGGTAACAAACTAAACAGTGGGCAACAGTTGTAAAGTACAATAGTGAACATTGGTCAACGTTACATAAGGTAAAAAACTAAATAGTGGGCAACAGTTTTAAAGTACAATTGTGAACCGTAGTCAACGTGACATCAGGTAAAAAACTAAACAGTGGGCAACAGTTGTAAAGTACAATAGTGAANGGGCAACAGTTGTAAAGTACAATAGTGAATCGTAGTCAACGTTCCATCAGGTAAAAATACTATACAGTGGGCAACAGTTGTAAAGTACAATAGTGAATCGTAGTCAACATGACGTCAGGTAAAAATACTTTACAGTGGGCAACAGTTGTAAAGTACAATAGTGAATCGTAGTCAACGTTACATCAGGTAAAAAACTAAACAGTGGGCAACACTTGTAAAGTACAATAGCCAACCGTGGTCAACGTTCCATCAGGTTAAAAACTAAACAGTGGGAAACAGTTG
>NW_018466333.1:0-555 GCF_002113885.1 Mizuhopecten yessoensis
GGGTAGACCCTGGGATCAATTCTAATATCATGACTGCATTCGTCTAGTTATGCCCAACAATTGTATCTATAGTTTTGGGGTGGGGATATTAACCATTTCAAAGTTATGACCCAGGGGTTAAGTCTCCAAGGGTGGGGCAGTCCCCAAGGCCAACCTGGAAGCATATGTGCAATCATCTCTTTATACTCAGCAATTATATATATACGGTTATAGGGTGGGGCTCTCAACTGTTTCCAAGCAGTGACTCAGAAACTAGGTCCCTAGGGGTTCGGTCAGACCCCAGGGTCTATTCTGATATCATGATTGCATTCGTCTCTTTATGCCCAGCATTTGTATATATAGTTTTGGGGTGGGGATCTCAACCGTTTTAAAGTTATGGCCCAGGGACTATGTCTCCAAGGGTGGGGCCAGACCCTAGGGACATCCTGGAAGCAAATGTGCATTCTTCTCTTTATACTCAGCAATTGTATATATGGTTATATAATGGGGATCTCAACCATTTCCAAGTTTTAAATTGTATTGGCCCCACCCCTTAGCCCGGGGGGTCAGCCCCAC
>NW_018466334.1:0-555 GCF_002113885.1 Mizuhopecten yessoensis
CGCAATCTGCCTCAATCTGCCGCAATCCAACCTCAATCTACCTCATTCTGTCTCAATCTGCCTCAATTGAACCTCAATCTGCCTGAATCTGCCTCAATTTAGGCTCAATCTGCCTCAATCGAGCCTCAATCTGCCTCAATCGAGCCTCAATCGAACCTCAATCGAACAACATTATGCCTCAATCGAAAATCAATCTGTCTCAATCTGCGTCAATCTGCTTCAATCGAACCTCAATCTGCCTCAATCGAACCTCACTCTGCCTCAATCGAACCTCATTCTGCCGCAATCTGCCTCAATCTGCCTCAATCGGACCTCAATCTGCCTCAATCGAGCCTGAATCTGCCTGAATCTGCCTGAATCTGCTTCAATTTAGCCTCAATCTTCCTTAATCGAACCGCAATCTGCCTCAATCGAACATTAATCTGCCTCAATCTGCCTCAATCGAACCTCAATCTGCCTTAATTTGCCTCAATCGAACCTCAATCTGCCTCAATCGAACCTCAATCTGCTTCAATCTGCCTAAATCGAGCTTCAATCTGCCTTAATCTGCCTCAA
>NW_018466335.1:0-555 GCF_002113885.1 Mizuhopecten yessoensis
CATCTGTTGAAAATGTCCCCACATTTTGTGGTCGAGGTATTGAACTTAAACGCCAAGTCCTCTAACAGAAGACCCAACCTTAGTCGCATTAGCACCATAAAAACTAATCTATTGCACGTAAGATGCGTGGACGGCCAACACTTCCATTGCAATTTCGATGTTACCTCCTCTAGTTGTTCTTTCCTCAGCATCATCTTTTAGCTCATCAAACAAAGCATCGAATGTGTTTCCGTCTTGAATGCCGGTATAAAATATAACTTTCTGTCCATCTGATTTGATGTCATTTTGTCAGTATGGGAAGGAATACCTGTTCGCTAGCATCAACACGAATAATAACATCAACTGTCTGACTTTCAACATGTACAAAATGACGAACTAACGAGTCACCTTCTGTTTGAGTTCCAATTGTTCTACTTGATAGCATTATCTGAACATACTGATTTCTGATTGTAGAGTGTTTTTTCATATCTGGATGTCCCAAGTAATCATGGACTCGAGGGGATGTATCTAAAACTGATTCAGACGTAACAAACCCCTGCTACCTGTTCATAGAAG
>NW_018466336.1:0-555 GCF_002113885.1 Mizuhopecten yessoensis
ATTACAGGACAGTTTAGTGTTGCTTCTATGGTCATGTATTACAGGCCTGTTTAGAGGTGTTTCCATAGGGATGTATTACAGGACAGTTTAGAGTTGTTTCCATGGTGATGTATTACAGGACAGTTTAGTGTTGCTTCTATGGTCATGTATTACAGGACTGTTTAGAGGTATTTCCATAGTGATGTATTACAGGACAGTTTAGTGTTGTTTCCATGGTGATGTATTACAGGACAGTTCAGTGTTGTTTCCATGGTGATGTATTACAGGACAGTTTAGTGTTGNGGACAGTTTAGTGTTGTTTCAGAAGGTCATGTATTACAGGACAGTTTAGTATTGTTTCTATGGTCATGTATTACAGGACAGTTTAGTATTGTTTCTATGGTCATGTATTACAGGACTGTTTAGAGGTGTTTCCATAGTGATGTATTACAGGACAGTTTAGTGTTGTTTCCATGGTGATGTATTACAGGACTGTTTAGTATTGTTTCTATGGTCATGTATTACAGGACTGTTTAGAGTTGTTTCCATAGTGATGTATTACAGGACAGTTTAGTG
>NW_018466337.1:0-201 GCF_002113885.1 Mizuhopecten yessoensis
CATGTAACACTATCCCCAGGGGTCTCTATCATCATGTAACACTATCCCCAGGGGTCTCTATCATCATGAAACACTATAACAGGGGACTGTATCATCATGTAACACTATAACAGGGGTCTGTATCATCATGTAACACTATAACAGGGGTCTGTATCATCATGTAACACTATAACAGGGGTCTGTATCATCATGTAACACTAT
>NW_018466337.1:291-555 GCF_002113885.1 Mizuhopecten yessoensis
GGGTCTGTATCATCATGTAACACTATAACAGGGGTCTGTATCATCACGAAACACTGTAACAGGGGTCTGTATCATCATGAAACACTATCCCTTGGGTCTGTCTCATCATGTAACACTATCCCTGGGGTCTGTATCATCATGTAACACTATCCCAGGGGTCTGTCACATCATGTAACACTAACCCCAGGGGTCTGTCTCATCATGTAATACTATCCCAACGGGTCTGTCTCATCATGTAACACTATCCCAGGGGTCTGTCTCATC
>NW_018466338.1:0-555 GCF_002113885.1 Mizuhopecten yessoensis
TTGCTGTTAAATGTTGGTGAACATTGTTGTATTGCTGTTAGATGTTGGTGAACATTGTTGTGTTGCTGTATGATGTCGGTGAACATTGTTGTGTTGCTGTAAGATGTCGGTGAACATTATTGTATTGCTGTTAGATGTCGGTGAACATTGTTGTGTTGCTGTTAGATGTCGGTGAACATTGTTGTATTGCTATTAGATGTCGGTGAACATTGTTATATTGCTGTTAGATGTTAGTGAACATTGTTGTGTTGCTGTTAAATGTTGGTGAACATTGTTGTATTCCTGTTAGATGTTGGTGAACATTGATGTGTTGCTATTAGATGTTGGTGAACATTGTTGTGTTGCTGTTAGATGTCGGTGAACATTGTTGTATTGCTGTTAGATGTTGGTGAACATTGTNTTAGATGTCGGTGAACATTGTTGTATTTCTGTAAGATGTCGGTGAACATTGTTGTATTCATGTAAGATGTCGGTGAACATTGTTGTGTTGCTATAAGATGTCGGTGAAACTTGTTGTGTTGCTGTAAGATGTCGGTGAACATTATTGTATTGCTG
>NW_018466339.1:0-555 GCF_002113885.1 Mizuhopecten yessoensis
TAGGTAAAGGAAGGAATTACAAAAATGAACATAAGGGAAAAAGCCCTATATCCTTACACTTAATATTGCAAATATAACAACAAAACTATCACATCTACAACTACAGCAGCCAAGGCAATGGAAGGCTTACACAGTTATATATAAACTATAAGTTATCATTACATATAAAATTATTCTTTTATACATAACTTCACACAATGACAGAGTTAGCCTGTTTATTAATTGAGTTAAGACACAGATANGTGTACAAGCAAAGAACAGGTACTAAAACCTACTGCAAACATTTGGCGTATCAGGGGCTACTCACTCTATAACAAACCTACTAATAGTAACAAATTCTTTTCAAAAGATTTTTAATGAAGCTAGACTCTGCGAAGTCACAGAGAAGCTTGATAAAGAACGCGCGCTAGACTCCAAAGAAAACAAGAGAAGCAGCTAGACTCTGAAAGACTCCAGAGAAGCGACTAGACTCCTAATATTTATGGAGAAGCTATAAAAGACTATGAATTGGAAACGCTTGCCTCCGAAGAAGGCAAGAGAGTCACTAGCATCTGG
>NW_018466340.1:0-555 GCF_002113885.1 Mizuhopecten yessoensis
TGTTATCACGTTTTATATGACTTCCTTATATTTTTCACTGTACAGATGCTTTACCTACGTACCTTGACAAAACCAGTTTTCAATTGGTTAAAAAACAAACCTACCACACCTGATTACTAAGTAAGTAATCAATGCTTCACCTGATAAACCAGAAACATCCGGGTTATTTGGTGTCATTGGACACATTTCAAAGCATATCAATCAAGGAACATACACCTGTTTTGTCGATTTACACCGAGTAGCCAACATCTGTTCAACAAGTGGTTTGTACGTTATTGTCAATCCGTATCTCATTGTATTGTGGCACGCTGTGAATCAGTTTAATGGGGAAAATCTGTTTCTTCTTTCCTGTTTAGATCCGAGTAGTCCTTCATCTCCTCCACCGGACAAAATAGAAACTGTATCGGATGGTAAGTGTTAGACTTCTTTCACACTAAACTATTTAAGGTATTACCAGGATTACTTTTGGGATTATATGGTAAATACCGAAAAAAGTGTTTGCACTTTGCATAAGTTTACACAGGTTTTTCGGTATGCACCGTATAACCCCAACAA
>NW_018466341.1:0-555 GCF_002113885.1 Mizuhopecten yessoensis
GACACATTGACAGTGACATCTGACACACTCCTGGATATACTGACAGATTGACAGTGACATCTGACACACTCCTGGATACACCGACACATTGACAGTGACATCTGACACACTCCTGGATTCTCCGACACATTGACAGTGACATCTGACACACTCCGGGATACACGGATACATTGACAGTGACACCTGACACACTCCTGGATATACCTACACATTCACAGTGACATCTGACATACTCCTGGATACATGGACACATTGACATCTGACACACTCCTGGACACAGACAAATTGACAGTGACATCTGACACACTCCTGTATACACGGATACATTGACAGTGACATCTGACACACTCATGGATACACGGACACATTGACAGTGACATATGACACACTCATTGACAGTGACATCTGACACACTCCTGGATACACAGACACATTGACAGTGACATCTGACACACTCCTGGATACACGGATACATTGACAGTGACATCTGACACACTCCTGGATATACCTACACATTGACAGTGACATCTGACATACTCCTGGATACATGGACAC
>NW_018466342.1:0-555 GCF_002113885.1 Mizuhopecten yessoensis
GTGGATACCTAACATACGGATATCAAACAATATTTGTCTTCTTTATGAAGCCTAAAGGATAAAATCTTAGCACGATGGACTAAAACTATTATTTGTCGTTTACAGCTTAGATGTGGCTTTAGTTGATAGTTTGCAAACTATGACAAACTTATTGAGAAAAATACACTTAATCTTCGCATTATCGTTTCCTTTTGTGGTAACATAGTAAATTATGAATTTGAAATTGACTTTTATTTTGTAAATGCATTGAAATGGTGCAACAACTATATTTTATCACAAAGTAGTGACGAGAAACGACTTAAAAAGCTATTTAGATTTAAATGGAAAAAAAATCCCTTCAAGCAGTTCGCTCAATCAAAACCCCCTACTCTTTCATGCAACATATATAATAAGATAAATGTATACACGTATATGTATCACATTCTATATATTTAGAATATGTTATCTTCAAAATATACATTTAACATTTCATTGCTCTATTATTATCGGGGATTATCAAACTCTTTAAACATTTCAATAAAGTTTATTTAACGACGAGGTGTTTGTTAAACTGAA
>NW_018466343.1:0-555 GCF_002113885.1 Mizuhopecten yessoensis
ATTATAGGATGGAGGTAGAAGGCAGTCATAATAAGATGAAGCTAGGGGCAGTCGTAAAAAGATAGAGGCAGTACTAGTAGTCCGTCGTAATAGAAGGAGGTAGTAGGCAGTCAAATTGGATGAAACTTTTAAAATAGGCAGAGGTTATACGACGGAGGTAGTAGGCAGTCAAAGTAAAAAAAGGTAGTAGGCTGTCGACATCGGATGAAGCTAGTAGGCAGTCGTTATAAGATGAATGCAGAAGGCAGTCGTGGTAATATAGAGGCAGTTGGAAGTCGTAAAAGGAGAGAAGAAGTAGGCTGTCGTAATAGGATAGAGGAAGACAGTCTTAATAGGATAGAAGAAGTAGGCTGTCGTAATAGGATTAAGTTAGTAGGCAGTGGTAAAAGGATGAAACGTGTATGCAGTCGTTATAGGTTGGATAATAGGCAGGCGTAATATGATGGAGGTAGTAGTCAGTCAAAATAGGATGAGGAAAGTTGGCCGTCGTAATGAGATAGAGGTAGTAGACAGTCGTTACAGAATGAAGGTAATACGCAGTTGTAATGGGATGAA
>NW_018466344.1:0-555 GCF_002113885.1 Mizuhopecten yessoensis
AGGAACAAAACTCATATTCTTGATGCTGAATTCTCCGAATACGATTTACTGTGCGTCTCTGAAACTCATCTTGATGATTCAATTCCTGATAGTGCTGTATCTTTGGAAAACTTTGGTAATATTTTTAGAGAGGATAGAGATAATTATGGTGGCGGAGTTCTGATTTATACTAAACATAATATTAATATTAAACGTAACCTGACCTTGAGACAGATGATCTTGAATTAATATGGACTGAAGTAACTACCCATAATAAACCTATTCTTCTTGGCTGTATATATAGACCCCCTAACTCTCTCGTTGGCTACTGGGACAGGCTAGATATTAACCTAAATAATATTATTGATCTGCAAAGAGAAGTAGTCCTGGTAGGTGATATAAATCAAGACATGTTACATCTAAATCCAAACTCACATCTACATAGAATTTTGTTGAAATATGGGTCAGAAAACACTGTTACTGAACCCTACCAGGATTACTTTCTAGACCTCAACATCACTTGACACTATGCTAACAAACAACGTTAACTTTATTAAAAATACAATAGTACATCCT
>NW_018466345.1:0-555 GCF_002113885.1 Mizuhopecten yessoensis
GCACATGTACAATGCAAAAGAGAGTTCATATTCTTATGTGAAATTAAAGGAGTCTTTGTTACATGTTCTAGGAAAACCCCGATTATGATAACATCAAAAAACTTACTTATATGGAAATGGTGATCGAGGAAACTATGAGAATCTTTCCTGCAGCATCCAGGTGAGAGCATAAAGTGTTGCACTACATGCAATCATGAAGTTATATGATCATTTTTAAAAAGACAAAACGAAATGTAATATAATATTAGTGTTACCGACTGAAGAATGTGTTGTGCCTCTTTGTGTGTTTCATAATTACGTGCTGTGTGAGAGATACCTGTGCGTCTGTCTTCAAAAAGGTGCAAAGTTCACAAACATACTGATAATGAGTTTAGGGATATGCCAGTAACAAACATGAATTGAAAACCACAGTCGTATAATGATTATATCTTTCATGTGAAGGTTCATAAAANCTCTCTCTAGATATGCTTAACTATTTTTATAAGTTTTATCCGTCGATCTGTGAAGATGTTTTCGCTGTCACGTACGTAGCCGAAGCCTTAGCTGGAGCAGACT
>NW_018466346.1:0-555 GCF_002113885.1 Mizuhopecten yessoensis
ACTCATCACAGAAACTCTACTTGCTGCTTCAGTTGCTTTCAAAATTACAGGATTTCCAAGTGAAAAGGCTGTAATATTGTGATCTTTAATGCTGACCATATTATGTTTAGGTAATAATTGATTTGGAACATGTTTATATAGAGACCGAGAGCCAGACCTATTTATCATCGAAATATACACGCACGCATGTTTTAACCAGATGTTAAGTCTACAACCCAGTACATCATGTGCACTCGTGAATTTATCAGGGTATTTTGGAAACAAACTCGGAATGCAAATTGGGAAAAAGGACCCTTGACCTGGAGTGAAAATTGGGGAAAATCTTCTACAAAACTATGAAAAATTGAAAAAATTCAAATGATGAAAAAGTGAAATTGATATTTTGAGGAGTAGAAGGCCTGTTTTCAATTAGGTATGGGTTTATGTTTCAAGGGCATAACAAGGGGAGGCCAGGGTGTTGGTGATAAATATCCCTTTCACTGAGTTTCACCTTTACAACCTGCGAGAACAGCATGTTTTTCCTTCTTGCCTATATATGTTAAATATCTTTTTGTT
>NW_018466347.1:0-555 GCF_002113885.1 Mizuhopecten yessoensis
TCACGAGAACGAGTGGGGAGACATTCCTGTATTTACTTTGCTACACCCAGCTGTCACATGTCGTCTTACCAATGCTCTCTGTTATGGGGAAGCCTTGTTAAACCCCGCCATAATCTGCGTTGTCAAGGACGCTGTACCTGCTTCGTGCTCCGGATGTACGTCACGTCCGGTTTAGGATCAGTCGAAATTGACTATCCGCTACTGCTATACTTTGTACAGGAACGTCATATCTATGATAAAGTCTTCTTGGTGCCAAGTGTTCTATTAGATAACGGAAGACACGTTTCAATAAAAAGAAAACGTTAAAAGAAAACGTTTATATAACGTTAAATTCTACCTTTTAATGTGCGACAAAATATTTGTATTATGTGTGTGCGTCTACTGCATATTAGCCTCTCGGTATTTTCATGTCAGAGCGGGATTCGAACCCGAGTCCTCCGAAATCTAGGCGGACGCTCCAATTAAATTTACTACACTACTGTCTGCAGATGTAGTCATGCGCTCTAGATTTAGAGATGTTAAAATTAATAAACACTTACCTCGCCATATTATGAC
>NW_018466348.1:0-555 GCF_002113885.1 Mizuhopecten yessoensis
TTAATAATATTTATAATATAATCGGATGTATAGGTATCTCCATATGTACCCTACTCCCATTCTAAATAGTCCGTTTCTTATTCCATTCATCCATTCACTACCATTTTCTAACATTTCTTGATAACATGCATGTAAAACACAATTGTCAGTTTGTTTTAATTTTAACCAGTATTTAAAAATTCTAAATTTCCTAATAATTTCCAAAGGCAATCTTCCTAGTTCTTGGTAAACCATAAAATTTGCAGTAGATTTCTTAACCCCTAATAATCTTTTACAATAACTTAAATGTATTTTTTCTATATCTTCCGCTCCATAATTAAAAATACTACAGACATATGTATCGAAAACATGAAGCTGAGTTTCAACGTTAAAATAATTTTTCTTAGGCACGTTTAATACTGAAAACAATGCTTTTTCTTCCTTGTTCAGCGATTTTTTGTTGATTTTTTTTGAATTTACCATTAAAATTCTTTAATATACCCAGGTAATTAAATTCATCTACAATATCTTAAACACCTCCATTAAAGTACCACTTATCTTTTTCTCTTAATTTAC
>NW_018466349.1:0-555 GCF_002113885.1 Mizuhopecten yessoensis
ATCTCTACTCTCTGTGTTACTTACCTGCGTAGTCTGAGCCCATGTAAGAGCCGGTATTAGGGACAGTATCTCTATTCTCTGTGTTACTAACCTTCGTAGTCTGAGCCCATGTTAGAGCCGGTATTAGGGCCAGTATCTCTATTCTCTGTGTTACTAACCTTCGTAGTCTGAGCCCATGTTAGAGCCGGTACTAGGGCCAGTATCTCTACTCTCTGTGTTACTAACCTGCGTAGTCTGAGCCCGTGTTAGAGCCGGTATTGGAGCCAGTATCTCTACTCTCTGTGTTACTAACCTGCGTAGTTTGAGCCCGTGTTAGAGCCGGTATTAGGGCCAGTATCTCTACTCTCCGTGTTACTAACCTGCGTAGTCTGAGCCGGTGGTAGAGCCGGTGTTAGGGCCAGTATCGCTACTCTCTGTGTTACTAACCTGCGTAGTCTGAGCCGGTGTTAGAGCCGGTGTTAGGGCCAGTATCGCTACTCTCCGTGTTACTAACCTGTGTAGTCTAAGCCTGTGTTAGAGCCGGTATTAGGGCCAGTATCGCTACTCTCTGTGTTA
>NW_018466350.1:0-555 GCF_002113885.1 Mizuhopecten yessoensis
TGGTCTATTCTATCCTTGTGTGTCGACACTGTGGTCTATTTTGTCTATATTTGTCGACACTGTGGTATATTCTAAACTCATGTGTTGACACTGTGGTATATTCTATCCTTGTGTGTTGATACTGTGGTATTTTTGTCCTTATGTGTTGACACTGTGGTCTATTTTGTCCTGATGTGTTGACACTGTGGTCTATTTTGTCCGTATGTGTTGACACTGTGGTTTATTCTGTCCTTATGTGTTGACACTGTGGTCTATTTTGTCCTCATGTGTNTTTTGTCCTTATGTGTTGACACTGTGGTATATTCTATCCTTATGTGTTGACACTGTGGTATTTTTGTCATTATGTGTTGACACTGAAGTATATTCTATCCTGATGTGTTGACACTGTGGTCTATTTTGTCCTCATGTGTTGACAATGTGGTATATTCTATCCTTATGTGTTGACACTGTAGTCTATTTTGTCCTCATGTGTCGACACTGTGGTCTATTGTCTCCTTATGTGTTGACACAGTAGTCTATTTTGTCCTTGTGTGTTGACATTGTGGTCTATTTTGT
>NW_018466351.1:0-555 GCF_002113885.1 Mizuhopecten yessoensis
GTAGGCCCTTATTAAGTACATCAAGTCACTGAACATCCCCGGAGCTATCCTCATCTTTCTGCCAGGCTGGAATCTCATTTTTGCTCTCCACAAACACCTGGAGATGCACTCTGAATTTGGTAAGCTAGTAACTGTTGAAAATTGATTAAAAATGTGGATGAACATGATGTTTGTTTCAAAGGCGGATAAGCTAACTGTTTTATTGATAAATAATGATTAAACTTAATATGTTATTAAAGATAGAAAAAGTGTACTTATTGCTTCTTTCTGACGAAGCCCTCTGGCGGGCGAAACTGGTCGGCATGTAATATATATATATAGTTAAAAGTAAAAAGAGCACCGCTAACTGTGGACGTCAGGTTGTGTTGTGATTGTACCTCCATGTTAATATTGTTTCTTTCATGACAGAAATACTCAATATCTGGTATAGCTTTTGTTATGTTATCCTGCTTTTGCCTGTTTGATGAGATATAGACAAAAGCCTGAGATCAATGTTTTCTGGCTGATGAAAAAAAAAGTATGGGGTAATTGTTTTGTACTGCAAAGTAAATTATT
>NW_018466352.1:0-555 GCF_002113885.1 Mizuhopecten yessoensis
CGCGTGTAGTGTTGCTGCTTTTAAACGCAATACCGACAGGATTTCATCTTAAAACTAGTTTGGTACTTACTTTATAATATCACAATATAGTTTTTGAATAAGTATTGTATTTGTGTTTAATATACATGTATTTAAACCTGCAAAATATCTTTCATGTAGCTTATGTGTATTTTTCTGTGATATCTGAAAATATTTTGTTGCAGGGCCATATTGTAAATTAGACATAATTAAAGATATTATTATTATTATTACCTTACATGAGAGAAATCATAAACCTCTGTTTTATTGTTAAATTTGATGAAGTGAATGTTTATAGAAAAGAACCTAACATGAGGAAACTCTTAAACCTATGTTTTTTTATAGCAAAGCATTGCTGAAGTGATTGTTTATATAAAGGTACCTTACATGAGGAAACTCTTAAACCTATGTTGTTGTTTTTTATAGCAAAGCATTGCTGGAGTGATTGTTTATAGAAAGGTACCTAACATGAGGAAACTCTTAAACCTATGTTTTTTTTTATAGCAAAGCATTGCTGAAGTGATTGTTTATAGAAAG
>NW_018466353.1:0-555 GCF_002113885.1 Mizuhopecten yessoensis
AATTAATAGTTATATACGGGTCTTACTTCAATTGGCATTTATTCCATTTTACTGAAAATGAAGAAAATACAGGCGAATCAGCCAGGAAAAAATATACATAATTTAGTTCTACTAGTGAAAGAGTAGATCTTGCTGCAGGTATTGCCTTTTCTCTTTAGCATGGCAAGTTTGACATTAGTACCATGATACAATGGTAATTACATCTGACACCTGAAATATAGCCAATGCAGTATTGATTTCTGCAGACTGCCAGCTACATAGGTTGATTAGTATCAGTGATATAAGCTCATTATAAATACCATCATTACACTGAACATCCTTCTGCCAAACAGCTTTATCAATTCATTGAGTTATATAAGGGTGTCATGTTTTTCTTTTATTCTCAGGATCCGACACTATTCGTATCCAGAAAGACAGGAAGAGGGCAGCTGAAGAAGGAGTGGAAGGTAAGCTGGTGTGAGTTCATAGAGAGAAGATAGGCTTTTGTTAGGATTTGTATTAAGAAAGGTGGTTGCTGTTAGGATTTGTAATAAGAAAGTAGTCTGGTGTGTGTTT
>NW_018466354.1:0-555 GCF_002113885.1 Mizuhopecten yessoensis
AACACGTCAGGGCTACAAACCATCAGAAACTAGGGCTGTAATCACCTGACATTATATGGTGGTAGTCGCCTGACATTACAGGTTGGTAATCACATGACATACATGCATAACAGGGTGGTAATCATCTGACATAACAGGGTGATAATCACCTGACATTACGGGATGGTAATCATCAGACATTACAGGGTGATAGTCACGTGACATTACAGGGGGGTAATCACGTGACATTACAGTTTGGTAATCACCTGACATTACGGGATGGTAATAATCTGACATTACAGGGTGATAGTCACGTGACATTACAGCGTGATAGTCACGTGACATTACAGTTTGGTAATCATGTGACATTAGTTTGGTAATCATGTGACATTACAGGGTGGTAATCACATGACATTACAGGTTGGTAATCACGTGACATAACAGGGTGATAATCATGTGACATTACAGGGTGATAATCACGTGACATTACAGGGGGGTAATCATCTGACATTACAGTTTGGTAATCACATGACATTACAGTTTGGTAATCACATGACATTACAGGATGGTTATCAT
>NW_018466355.1:0-555 GCF_002113885.1 Mizuhopecten yessoensis
CCACTTTACACAGTTGTATGACACATAACTCTAGGACTTATGCTTAGCATGATACACCTTGGTGGTACACTTTTACAATACATATTTAATGTTACTGTCACCTACTACAGCTGTAACCAGCTATGATATACCATCATTAGCTATCTATGCCTATTACTGTTCACACTAAAATGGGACTATGGTACAGAAATAATGAACATTGATTTAATTGTTTCTGCACCAACAAAAGCGTACCAAAGTACAAAAAATGGAGTATAAATGATTTGTTTGTGTACTTTGGTACATAAACAGAATATAAAGATGTCTGGCTATATTTGGGTATTGGTACACCTGGTTTCAGGCATAACTGTGTGCCACAAAAGTGTGCCGTGGTATAGACACACATTACAAATTCTGTGTACAAAAGAAAAAGAAAATATAACACAATCTGAATTTAGATGTTACAAATGTGCCTGCCTATCTTAAGCTAATCAACAGACCTATCATGTAACAGACCCGACATGTAAGGTAACAGACCCACCATGTAAGTCTACAGATTCACCATGTAAGTCTACA
>NW_018466356.1:0-555 GCF_002113885.1 Mizuhopecten yessoensis
CGAACACTGTCTTCATATGACCGTAGTTGTAAGAAGGATTGGAACACCTAACCAAACTGAACCAAACCCTTAAGTTACCAGAGATGAGTTATCTACATTGAAGTTAATAGTAAATATTAGATAGCCGCATTGTATCTAATGTTTAAGAAATTGTGGTGAACATTTTACATTCCATCTGTGTATGAAGGGAATACTTTTTTCTCTAACGACTGCTTTGATTTCTCATCAACATTATAGCAATTGAAGGGTATTATGTTGAAGTAAAAAACACGCAAAACTATTTGATTAAATTTCATATCGATATAGTCCTGCAAATTGCTGATAATAAAAATGGTTTTAGTCATATAAACAATAAGAAAAATCGTTTGAATACTCTATTTCAGAAAACACCGCCCTTAATAAAGACACAAGTCAAAGTTCTAACTATAGTAGCGTATATGTCAGCTCTAAAGCCGTAGACGGATGTGACAAAAACAAAGTAAGCTCCGGCTGCTGTACACACACGGCGGCAGGCCAGACCGAGGCCTGGTGGCAGGTAGATCTACAGACACAGTC
>NW_018466357.1:0-555 GCF_002113885.1 Mizuhopecten yessoensis
GAATACCTTGACACAGTGACACAGACCATAACGCATTAAAACTATTTTGGCTCATGTCTCTTGTAATAATGTTATAATGCAGTATTAGACATCAAATACACCATTTAAGACATATGCATTTCTGTTTTCAAATGCATGCAACCCTTTCTTTAGTACTTCAGGTCAAAGTGGTTGCCCATTGCTTCCCAGGAGCAACTGTTGTACCCATGGCGTTTTGTACAGTCGGACTTGTGGGGAAAAGTTTAAGCTATTTTGTAACACCTAACATTGCGGCAACAGCAGTTGGGTTTCGTGTCTCTGTATGGTTAGGTAGGTACTAAAAGAACTTAATTATACAATTGATCAATCGTAATGACTAGATCTTCTACAGGTAAAGATATGACATAGTTTGTGCATGCTATTATCCCAGCGAAAATATTTGATTTTATATATACCCTTAAAGATTCCCACCATGGTTGACATTGGTTGGGCCCTCATGATATATATAAGTAATTTTAAGAAAGTATACGTGATATGATGCGATAATTGAAGGTCACACGAGAGAAGACATTAGGT
>NW_018466358.1:0-555 GCF_002113885.1 Mizuhopecten yessoensis
TATCCTTCACCTGTTTGTTGTGTTATCTACACTAGGCAAGAGGACCAATGGGCATGTACCCTTCACCTACAGTATTTGTTGTGTTATCGACCCTAGGCAAAATGCAAGAGGACTAATGAGTCAATATCCTTCACCTATTTCTTGTGTTTTCTACACTAGACAAGAGGACTTATGGGCAGGTATTCTTCACCTATGTCCTGTGTGACCTACACAAGAAAAGAGGAGTACTTTTATACCAGTGTGTAATACAACTTACAGACAGACAGTAAAATGCATAATGGACAGCAGGGAGGTAGCAGCCAATGACTCCTATAGAGATCCCTGTCAGATCTATGGCCAGCCATCTCTTACTTGCTCTTTCTGAATGGCATGCAAACATGTGGAAACCCGTGGAACACAGCATACAAAACTATTGGGGGAAAAGATCACAGAAAAACAAATTCACATAATCATATATTAAATATATATATTTTTAAGCTATAAACTGTATATTTCCTTCACAACTAGTTTATAAACTTTCTGAAACAGATGTAATGTTCGGATGCTATAACCTAA
>NW_018466359.1:0-555 GCF_002113885.1 Mizuhopecten yessoensis
TCACATTAAGAACTTGCATAACTGTGTCCACTTGTGGTGTTTTAGTATAACAAATATTACGCTGATGTTATAATGATGATTATGGAATTCTGACGAAGTTCATAGCAGAATATCTCGGCCCATCTAAACTTCCAACTTCTCACCTCCTGGCTAGCCTAGGACATCAAGTAACCCCTGTAGATAAAGTTAAACATGGATCAGACAAGCACTATTATTTACATACATCAAATTCACAGATTTTTAAAGAGATTTGAAAAATTCAAAAGTTATAATTTCTTCATGTCTTATATTATTTTTATCAACCTGTTATTTAATGACCACTTATTTTTTCACACGATATATTCCAGACTTGTATTGAGTAATCACTGATATATCAATATTTGCATTGATGGTTTCTCCACAACATGAAAATTAAAAAGAACCATTTATTTCCAATGATCCCCTTCACGCTCTGTAGGAGCCCACAACTAATCAGGAAAGCTCCTCTACTACTTTATTCCGTCTTTGCGAATTGCAGAGTTATCTTCTCCTGTGAGCAGGTATTGATTGTTACGT
>NW_018466360.1:0-555 GCF_002113885.1 Mizuhopecten yessoensis
GTGTATAAACTGTTCACACGACTCGATCAAACTTTGGACAAAATTGTCTCGCCTTTATACTTTCAATGTCATTATATAAGGGCCGTTAAACACTGCACTGAACACGTTCTACACGGAGAAGAAAACTCACAATTGAATATTATTTACCTAGCAAAGTAGGCTACGATAGGGTTGGAAATAGATCATTCAAAGTCATGAATACCTCTTAGTTTTATTAAATAGCACTTTATTCAGAACAAACATTACCTTTCGAGTATGTTTAAAGTGAATCAGAGGGATCACTACGATCAGATTTATAATTCTAAAGATATAAAGAGTTATGAAGACACAGTGTATGTTTGGTTTTGGTTTGGTTTAACGTCCTTTTAACAGCTATGGTAATTTTAGGACGACCTGTAGTGACCACCATCAAAGGCGAAAAGTACCCCCAAAACAATAATATGAATAGTGATAGTGATGCAATTCATCAGAAGACATAAAGATACATAGATTTATTCTGACAAAATTAGAAATTTACAATCCTTTCACAGTCAGTTCTAAAATAAAAAAATATAT
>NW_018466361.1:0-555 GCF_002113885.1 Mizuhopecten yessoensis
ATCCACATGTTGTGGTCTGATACCCAAGATAATCAAAAGATTCTAATATCACAAACCTTCTCCAAAGCAGGTCTTATTGTTCTTTCTACTACAAGAAATGAATACCTATGTTTTAAATATGAAAAAAAAAACGTATTTAATAATAAAAACGTATTTAAAAATTATACATACATATATATATTCACTGGGACGGACTTAAACATCATGTTATGACAAACAACACTAAAAGGTTTTTAACATCACAACAGTGGAGACACTTAACAAACTGAGCAATTAGTCTTAGAATAAAAATTCTCTACAGTAAACTAATAAAAACTTTAGGTCATTTACATTTCCATAATCTAACATAACTTTTTTACATGGTTTACATAGTTTTAATGTTTTGTACACATAACTTCACAATCATATATAAAATGTCCCCTGGTCACTATAGATAAGGCATTTGAAAGCACAAAATATTGATCCATCTTGTTCAACCTCTAACTCTGGCTTAATACAAAATATTGATCCATCTTGTTCAACCTCTAACTTTCACTTTAATACAAAATATTGATC
>NW_018466362.1:0-555 GCF_002113885.1 Mizuhopecten yessoensis
CACTAAGCTTTAATTATCTCCCTCAGATGTAATATTAGACTAACCCATTCAGTCAGATTTTAGTTGATTGTGTGCCGCTTTTAGCTTACTTGACATAGGGCTTCCCACTGTAACTGGAGACAAGTAATAGCAGTAATACACATACTATTTGATAACATCGTTGAATGCTTTATATATTATGAACGGCAAAAGGTGGAGTGCGATGTTTTCTCTATCAAACATGTTCATCACAAGCTATTTTATCAGTACATAACATTGGGATTGAAAGATATGTTTGTTACAAACTTGTGACACATTAATTCAATATACTAACGCAGTGTTTCTATTAACGGTTTTATCTTGTGAAGATAACTTTGCAATATTATAGGAGTTTTTTGTACTAGAGTGGAACCCAATTATTATGATGTCGCTTATTAAAAAAATCCCATGGTACCGATTTTATCCTTTAACTAAGCATTTTTTTTTTTTATTACGATATGGTTAAAGGTTGGAACCCGTTTATTATAATGGATTTTATAAGATAAAAACTCTCAGTTCCCGACTTTTTAAAGAACA
>NW_018466363.1:0-555 GCF_002113885.1 Mizuhopecten yessoensis
GATTGGCAAGCGATACAGGTTCTACTTAATTTGAATGACTTGTATTGTTTACACGTGGTTTTAATCAGATTGTGTTCATACTTGTGAACCAATTAAGATGGCGGAACACCGGCCTAATGGGTATATCGAGGCTTGGAACTCACAACTACATGAAGAACAGCATTACGATGTTACAGCAACTCGGTACCTTCAAACATGTACACTGTACTATATACTGTCAAAAACTTGAGTTGATATTATCAAATCCTGTTGTTACCTTCTATTTCTTACCTGTGACTTGGTACTCGTGAGCTGCCGGAGGTGTGTATTTGGTTTTCTGTTATCCTACATCAGTATAGCTGTGTGTTATCGGACTTACCTGCATCTAACTATTGCCATGATTACAAATGTGTCTATAAAAACTGTATACCGTCAAAATTCCTATCAATAGATTTAATGGGAAAGAACGGCATTGAAAAAATAGTTGACCAGCCGACCGTGACCGTCACAGGTACACTTAGTTCTAGTACGTTTACGTGTTACACGTTGACAGGCGCGTCAACAGGACCTAAGGGG
>NW_018466364.1:0-555 GCF_002113885.1 Mizuhopecten yessoensis
ATGCTAAAAATAGCACACACTCCAATTCACAGCGTGTGTAACATATTGATGCAAGGTCTCTTGTTTCATTTTTGCTGTGATATTCTCATCTTTGTTTCATGTCCTTACCGCAACCTTAAAGTAGGGAGATCACACACACGTACATATACCTATCACACACAAAGCCTTCTTCAGGCGTTCATTTAAAAACTGCAATAGCAGTAACAAAGACAATAACAGCCTTTGCATAAGTAATTTACCCACCAAAGCATCTTCATTGGCAAATCCGGTTCTCTCTGAGATGTGGAATACTGCCGTATTCAGCTTGCTTTGGTTGATCTCCATTGTCGAGTCAGCCATAACATAGTACATATGTGTATTTACTGTCACGTGTGTAGGTGTATAGTTGAACAGCCTGAATAAGTGGGTCACAAGACATCTGAGGTGGCACACCTATTATCTATCCTATAACCTGCTTAAAGGGGCTGGTCGGGGGCGGGGGGGGAATCTTTATTTGCTAAAATGGTATATATATGTTTAAAATACTTCCTTATGAAAGATAGCGATTCAAATTTT
>NW_018466365.1:0-555 GCF_002113885.1 Mizuhopecten yessoensis
TGTGCCTAACGAGTTTGCCGAAATCAAGAAACTGTTGTTCCGTTATTTTATATTTTCAAAAATGTCCGTGGTCATCCATGGCTCTGTTCTTTCTATAAGTCGAATTTATTTTACTGTTGCCACACTGTCTCTGAAGTCTAAGAGAAGAATCTCTGAAGATATCCTGAAAAACTTAACATCATCCATTGACATTAAAGCATCTCTCCCAAGGTCCATAAATTAGTCTAGAAAGAAGACATTCTCTGCAATATATGTTTTTATCTTCATGAAAATGTGGTGAATTAATAGCGGTGCAAAGAGATTTTCCAGTAAAAAAAGTTGAGAGAGGGTAGCTTTGACCACCAGGTGAGACTCCTGATTGACAATCGGTTTTCTTTGGTGCAGAAAAAATGTGATCAATAAGGGAACCGGTAGTATCTGTTATTCGTGAAGCTGGAGATATAATGTGTCCAAGGATAAATCATTTTAAAATACAGCATTGTCGCACGATTTACACATCGTACTCTTCTGGTCTAGGTAGCAGATATTCGAATGACCCAATGTATTTTCGTCTGA
>NW_018466366.1:0-555 GCF_002113885.1 Mizuhopecten yessoensis
CTAACTTGAGCTAGTTGATTTTCAAATTCTAGTAAGACACGAGGTAACCAAGTGTCTATTAAAATTTGAAAAGGAACTCACCAGATTCGGATAAACATGCTAATCAACCATGACGAGTTAAGGGACTCTTTTCTCACGCCATGTTCAAATAATATATATTTAAACCATATATTTTTTTCTCTTTCGAATTCATTATTACTATATCCGATCGTGTGAATATTTGCCATAAACTGTGATGTCACAATGGAAGATGACGTCGCACAGCATTGTTACCTGACGTCATAATTAGAAGATTAACCAATAAGATGACGTCCAGGTTCATGGATGTTATCCATTGGGCGTTACCAAAACTGTTTACCAACTCCTAGCAGGTTTATCCAAGGAATCAGGAGTGAGAAAAATCTTTATTGGTTGTGGGTGAAATACAATTGCAATATCTTGCATGCATTATATCACCTATCATGTTGTTACTAGACAATACAATGTTGACTACACAAAGTCTAGCTTTTTCTTAAATTTGTCCTGTCTAGATATTAAAAGCATGTGATCATACAC
>NW_018466367.1:0-555 GCF_002113885.1 Mizuhopecten yessoensis
TACATTGTATGTCTTTTCTGTGGTGTCAGAAGTTGTCAAAGTAATGTGACCAAGTGAAGTTTATGACGTTTTCAGCGAGATGGCACTTAATTAGCCCTGTCATCTGTGAACAGTGTTAGCTGTTTCGTGGAGTTAAAACCCAGAACAAGCCAACAAAACCCCCAACGGATAACAGAGTGCCTTAAGGAAGCCCAGGATTTATATTGATAAAGGTACTTTGACAATGATATCTTAATTGTTAAAGGAGAGTACAGTATGTGAAAGTTAAAACAGGTTAACACTGATCTTGACGATGGAAGGGCCATTGAAGTGGATGGCAGTGTTTACAACAGATTGATATGGTGTCTTAACAACCACTCGGTCAGATAGGGGTTATCAATATCAGATGTTGCTGTGCATCGGGCATATTGATCTGATAAAAAGAGTTTGTTCCTGATTTTGATAATTATGTATATTTCAACCTGTTGGTCTGTGATCTGACCTTTGAATTTGACAAAGCATCAAGTTGACATTGCATAACTGGAACCCAAGGGTAGCCTGTGTACAAAATTTGAG
>NW_018466368.1:0-555 GCF_002113885.1 Mizuhopecten yessoensis
AGTAGTAAACAAATCTCGTGCTTTGCCTGCCGTGGAACAGGGATCGTAAACTTTATATTGTGTTACAGAATATTTAACTCACCCTTGGTCCGTAGTGCATTAAGCTTTTGTAGTCATACGGCGTTGTCCTTTGTATATTACTATATCGGACCCACGGTATCCGGTTCATGTGGAACCAATGATCTGGGGAAATGTTCCGGTACAGTATTCTTAAATACCGGTTCCGGTCTGGTGCGGTGTGTTCGTGGTATAAACCAAGCGTATGTAAGAGCTGGTGAGTAAACACTCTGGTCTGTAATGTTAAAACATAGTTCTGTTATCAGATTCTCAAAACAAATCTTGTTTCTTATTTATAGATACGTTACTCATGTACAAGATCTTCTGTATTGATGTTCTATGCGAGTTTTTATTGTTTCTGTGATTGACAAAGATACTTAGTGTAGTGACTAAAGAGTGAACTGTGACATGTGAGAACATTCGCCTATTTTGTATGTCAATACTTGTCCACAGTATATTTGTAATCAATGTGCCTTGTATGTATACTATGCTATGCAG
>NW_018466369.1:0-555 GCF_002113885.1 Mizuhopecten yessoensis
AGAAATAATTCAAACTTGGTTGGAATAGTTATAACGAAATTGAAATCGAATAGTATCAGAAACTAAGATCCTGACCTATCCCAGGGGCTTGGCCAGAGAGGCAAATTGGCTAAATAACAATAGTCATTATATTTCTCAATAGCAAAATAATTTATTTGAATAGGTTTTAAAGTTCTTATCCTTTGGTGACATGACAAGTCGTATATTTCACTTAATTTACATGTTGGTTTCCACATCTCAATAATTAGATTGAGCTACCAGTACCTATAACATAACTCAGCTGACCGCTAAGGCCCTTGGGCCTCTTGTTGTAAAGTAATTATTGAGATCAGTATGTCCGCAATTCCATACGGCTAGCCGTACTATATGCATGGTACAGTTGTAGGTTATGTTAACGTAATCCTACGATCTTTCCACTAACTTATCATATCTTGCAATGTGTTATGAAGCTCGAGTCAAATATTGTAAAACCAAATCTGCGCCGTGTGTACCGAACATCTCCACCTACATGTTTGATAAAAGGTACATATAAATACCATAATAGAGGATCTGTGT
>NW_018466370.1:0-555 GCF_002113885.1 Mizuhopecten yessoensis
TGCTATATATAAGACTATGTGCTACATATAAGGCTATGTGCTATTGTTAGATGACTGAACTAAAAATACATCCAGGATCAACGCCTGCATCAGAGAAATTAAACATAAAATCCAATACATATATTGGTCAGGAGAATACGATATAAGAGCTGTTTATGCAAGTGACTGAATATAGGATGTAGGATGATATATTGATACACAAAATATATGTTAACATTTTGGTTTTATGTTTAAATGCACAAATGAATGACTGCGTGATAGATAAATACGGAAATCCTTCAGTGAATGTCCACTTGTGGCAACCAATCCATAAATGAATATTTGATTGATTGGCTTAATGAATTAGTGAGTAAAGGAACAATTAACTTTTATACATTCTTAGACATTGTAAATAAAAAGTTTGACTGTGATATAATATAGCGTAAGATACTTTATACGAAGAAGTCATTAAGATATTCACAATCTGTTATGTCATCGGCTGGTTGCAGATGCCCTATAACCACGGATAAGTATTTGTGAACCGCTTTGAGACGACCTACAAACTAGGTTGTGATA
>NW_018466371.1:0-555 GCF_002113885.1 Mizuhopecten yessoensis
TCTTCTTGTCTCATCAACAAGGTGGCGCACACCGAGCCTTCAATTCGCTATGAAATATTCAAGGGGTGCAGAGAGAGCGAAAGTGAGCGTAATCCCTGGATATCGAGGATGGGAAGCTGGAGTGGAAAATGATTAATCGAGTTAAAACCAAAGAATTGTGTTGCAACACCACAATGATACAATACAGAATACATAAACATGCTGCTGTAATTGCATAATCCATCGGTTAGCTTCAAGCCGAAGCTAATTATTGTTAAAATATCATCTCGAATACATGAGGTCAAGTGAATTAGTACAAAAAGTTTGAATAAATGTAGTGAGAAAACACTTTTGTGGTAGTTTATGTCTAAACACGGCGTAAAAAAATAATTCAAAAGACTTAATAAATTCTTTCTCCCCTTGGGGGTGAGATAGGGGGATCTCAACCCGAGGGTGGAAGAATCTTAAGTTGCCAAACACGAGGCTTTGCCGACTTTGTGTTTGGCAACTTAAGAATCTTTCCCGAAGGTCGAGATCCCCCTATCTCATCCCCAAGGGGGTGAATGATTATTTTTC
>NW_018466372.1:0-556 GCF_002113885.1 Mizuhopecten yessoensis
GTAGTGTGCCGTGTGTCATGTGTTAGTGTGTCATGTGTTAGTGGTGTTGTGTCATGTGTTAGTGGTAGTGTGTCGTGTGTTTGTGGTAGTGTGCCGAGTGTCATGTGTTAGTGTGTCATGTGTTCGTGGTGTTGTGTCATGTGTTAGTGGGGTAGTGTGTCGTGTGTTAGTGGTAGTGTGTTATGTGTTAGTGTGTCATGTGTTAGTGGTGTTGTGTCATGTGTTAGTAGTAGTGTGTCGTGTGTTTGTGGTAGTGTGCCGTGTGTCATGTGTTAGTGTGTCATGTGTGAGTGGTGTTGTGTCATGTGTTAGTGGGGTAGTGTGTCGTGTGTTAGTGGTAGTGTGTCATGGGTTAGTGTGTCATGTGTTAGTGGTGTTGTGTCATGTGTTAGTGGTAGTGTGTCTTGTGTTAGTGGTAGTGTGTCATGTGTTAGTGGTGTTGTGTCATGTGTTAGTGGTAGTGTGTCATGTGTAAGTGGTAGTGTGTCATGAGTAAGTGGTAGTGTGTCATGTTGTAGTGTGTCATGTGTTAGTGGTAGTGTGTCATGTGTAAGTG
>NW_018466373.1:0-556 GCF_002113885.1 Mizuhopecten yessoensis
ATGTAAGAATTAAGCATCTAGGTCGGTCGTTCCGAGTGAGTAGTGAATGTATTACTACGCAGTGTGATCAGGTTACTACGTTTGACACCAGTTAACACGTGCTGAGATTCTATTAACACCTGTGTTATGCATTTATGAATGTAATTTTTGTCAATGGGTCTAAGCATACAGAATGTAAATATTGAACTATGAACCAATTGAAAATGTTTGCTTCAATAATGTAGTGCACATCTTCTGACAATGACCTACAACACATCCGAAAGCCCATAAACACACCCGCTACCAATACAACTTTAAGATGGTCACAAAAAAATGTTAGGATAATAAAAACAAGAATAAAAAGAAACAACCAACAATTATATGCCTTTTCATCTTTTGGCGAAAAGCCCTAATGACAAGTGTGTTAGTATGTGTAATATGTTCGTTCTTAAGTTACAGACATATCTGTGTAATCACTGCAATTGTTATGCAAAGCAAATCCCATAATCGTGCTGTTTAAATAAATATGTGCCAATATTTAAGTTTAAATGTATGTTTAAACATGGTTTATGAAACA
>NW_018466374.1:0-556 GCF_002113885.1 Mizuhopecten yessoensis
TTTCCTATATAAACTATAGTAAACCCACCCCTCAGAGCCCCTGGGTGTGGGAACCATATAATTCACAATTTTGGTGCATATTTCACCAAGGAAGGTTCCTGCAATTTTAAATTTTATTTAAATCGGATTGGCACTTTCTGAGAATATGTCGAAAATGTAAATTGTTTACGGACGCACGACGACGGACAAAAGGTGATTAGAATAGGTCACTTGAGACTTTGTCATAACAATGGTATGACGTCACTTCAATAATACAAGTAGGGTGGTCGGGTGGTGCAGTGGATAGCGCACTTGACTTTCACCAAGGCGGCCGGGGTTTGATTCCCCAATCCGACGTGAAATGGTTGGGGTCACCTGCCCGACCAGGCGGGTTTTCTCCGGGTTCTCTGGTTTCCTCCCACACTAAGACCCCCCACTCGCTAACAAGAGTGATTAATATAAGTTGAAATAACTTTTTTCATAATTGTTGTAAAATAAATAAAGTTATATTTTAACAATACAATGAGGTCACGTCAACAATCCATCAATGTCACATCAACCCTCGGGAAAAGATTCT
>NW_018466375.1:0-556 GCF_002113885.1 Mizuhopecten yessoensis
CATGCCAACAAATACCACTACTCAATCGTTTGAGATTCTGACATGTAAACAAATACCATTTCTCATCGTTTGAGATACTGGCATGTCAACAAATACCACTACTCACTGGCATGCCAACAAATACCACTGCTCATCGTTTGAGATTCTGGCATGTCAACAAATACCACAACTCATCGTTTGAGATACTGGCATGTAAACAAATACCATTTCTCATCGTTTGAGATACTGGCATGAGATACTTGCATGTCAACAAATACCACTTCTCATTGTTAGACATACTAGCATGTCAACAAACACCACTTTTCATTGTTTGAGCTTCTGGCATGCCAACAAATACCACTACTCAATCGTTTGAGATTCTGACATGTAAACAAATACCATTTCTCATCGTTTGAGATACTGGCATGTCAACAAATACCACTACTCACTGGCATGCCAACAAATACCACTACTCGTCGTTTGTGATACTTGCATGTCAACAAATACCACTTCTCATCGTTTGAGATACTTGTAGGTCAACAAATACCACTACTCATTGTTTGAGATTTTGGCATGT
>NW_018466376.1:0-106 GCF_002113885.1 Mizuhopecten yessoensis
TAGGCCCAATCGGTAACACCGGTCCTACCGGTAGGCTTGCGTTCGCACCGGGTTCGTCATGCGGTCGTATAGCGGCTCGTCTCCGTTCGGGAAGCGTGCGTCCTGC
>NW_018466376.1:163-556 GCF_002113885.1 Mizuhopecten yessoensis
CCTTCCTTACACTTACCAATGGTTGTTACATATTACACCTGTTACACTAGTCTGATTCCTTCCTTACACTAACAAATAGTAGTTACATATTACAACTGTTACAATAATCTGATACCTTCCTTACACTTACCAATGGTTGTTACATATTACAACTGTTACACTAGTCTGATTCCTTTTTTACACTAACTAATGGTAGTTACATATTACAACTGTTACAATAATCTGATACCTTCCTTACACTAACTAATGACAGTTACATATTACAACTGTTACAATAATCTGATTTTTCTCTTACACTAACCAATGGAAGTTACATATTACAACTATTACAATAATCTGATATCTCCCTTACACTTACCAATGGTTGTTACATATAACACCTGTTACACTAGT
>NW_018466377.1:0-556 GCF_002113885.1 Mizuhopecten yessoensis
AATAGCAGAACTTTTTATATCAAGCATTTAATCTGCAAAAAATGGCGAAAAAAATGAGCATTTTTCCATTAAAAAATAAGGGGTATGGTTAACTTTTTTTAGTTAAAAGGATCAGATCAAGAAATTTTACTTCAATAATGTGTTTTAATGTGTTATCACTGATATGCAAAATTTAATTTCCATTATATATATTTTCACTTAAGGATCCCCGTGGTGTCCCTGTGCCTAAAAATGTAATGAGTCATTGTTTTTTTTTTCTACGGCATCGCTGTTGCATAAGGCCCAAAAAAATATATAGTCTGTTTAGGATTGTATGGGCAAAAAAACTAGGGTAGGTAGGTCAGATTTGGTTTTTTATTGTATATTTTTGGTCATGTGATTATGACCCTACTATTTATTGTATGTAAAACAAAGAATAACATGAACAAGGTTCATTTGGAGGCAAATTGTGCTCCTTATGATGACATTTAGCGCCAATACGGAGCTGGAAGGCTTTTTGATCTTCATCAATAAGTTTTGGGTCGAGGGTAAAAAGCTAGGGTCAGTCGGGAACCCT
>NW_018466378.1:0-556 GCF_002113885.1 Mizuhopecten yessoensis
CGGACTCCTTCTAACATCCTAGCACACTCCGTGTATTCCCCTTACTCTCTCTCTCACTCCCGGAGTCCCTCTCACATCCTAGCACACTTCGTGTATTCCCCTTACACCCTCTCTCACTTCCAAAGTTTCTGTCACATACTAGCACACTCCGTGTATTCCCCTTACCCTCTTTCTCACTCCCGGAGTCACTCTCACATCCTAGCACACTCCGTGTATTCCCCTTACACCCTCTCTCACTTCNCCCCTCACATACTAGCACACTCCGTGTATTCCCCTTACACCCTCTCTCACTCCCGGAGTCCTTTTCACATCCTAGCACAATCCGTGTATTCCCCTTACACCCTCTCTCACTCCCAAAGTTTCTCTCACATCCTAGCACACTCCGTGTATTCCCCTTACCCCATCTCTCACTCCCAAAGTTCCTCTCACATCCTAGCACACTCCGTGTATTCCCCTTACACCCTCTCTTACTCCCAAAGTTCCTCTCACATCCTAGCACACTCCGTGTATACCCCTTACACCCTCTCTCACTTCCAAATTTCCTCTTACATACTAG
>NW_018466379.1:0-556 GCF_002113885.1 Mizuhopecten yessoensis
GTCCTATCATTTCACTGTATATACCCCTGGATGTAACACCCGTGTGTTTCGCTACTATAATGTTCGTCCTAATATTTCACTGTATGTACCCCTGGATGTAACACCTGTGAACTTCGTTACTACAATGTTCGTCCTATCATCTCACTGTATGTACCCCTGGATGTAACACCCGTGAACTTCGTTACTACAATTTTCTTCCTATCATTTCACGGTGTGTACCCCTGGATGTAACACCCGTGTACTGCGTTACTGCAATGTTCGTCCTATCATTTCACTGTATATACCCCTGTATGTAACACCCGTGTACTTCGTTACTAACAAGGTTCGTCCTATCATTTTACTGTGTATACCCCTGGATGTAACACCCGTGTACTGCGTTACTACAATGTTCGTCCTATCATTTCACTGGATGTACCGCTGGATGTAACACCCGTGTACTGTGTTACTACAATGTTCGTCCTATCATTTTACTGTATGTACCCCTGTATGTAACACCCGTGTACTTCGTTATTACAATGTTCGTTCTATCATTTCACTGTGTGTACCCCTGGATGTA
>NW_018466380.1:0-556 GCF_002113885.1 Mizuhopecten yessoensis
CTTTGGAAAATTGGGATTCCTGCCCCATCCCCAGGGGCTAGGGCTAGGGCGAGGCCCCATAGGGAACATTTACCAATATTTTCAAATTCTTATCCTTTGATGACATGACAAGTATTGTATTTCACTTAGTTTAGATGCTGATTTCCACATCACATCTAAACAATAAAATAAAGCTACCAGTACCTATGATATAACTCAGGTGACCGCTAAGGCCCTTGGGCCTCTTGTTTTATTAAAGATGACATTCCTTCACCTTGTGCATCACTAACCGGAACGCGAAAACCCGCCAAAGCGCCAAAGCGAAATAAAGCCAAAGCGCCAAAGCGAAATGACGCCAAAGTGCCAAAGCGAAATAACGCCAAAGCGGAGGTATTGCACGTAGAGCGCTACCTATATATTGACTTAAACAAATCAATCAAATACAACGGTTTTAAAGCAATTCCAAACATGTTTTCTGCTATCTATTCAGATAACTTGAATTAATCAATCATCATATTTTTTTAATCGTATATATGTCTAAAAAAAGATAAAAAAAAAAAAAAAAAAAACCCCAAAA
>NW_018466381.1:0-556 GCF_002113885.1 Mizuhopecten yessoensis
AATGCAGTGTCTTGGAGTCTATCCAACTAGAAGCAGCACGTATTAAATCAGGGTTAAGACATGGAACAAGTCATGCTATCTTATATAGAGAATCTGGTTTTATAACACTTAATAGAAGAAGACATTTGCATCAAAGTATTACTTTTTATAAAATATATAATAGGAAATGTCCCTCTCATGTCTATGATATAATTCAACCGTACATAAATGATAATACTGACAATTATCATCTTCGCCACAATAGAATTTTTGCTGTTCCTATACCAAGAACTCAGTTATATAATGCCAGTTTTTTCCCGAAACTGATGTCTGAATGGAATAATCCAACTTGCCTGTATCCCACAATGACATCCATTGGATCTATAAAAAGAGATTTTTTACACTCGGATGAAATGGATTCTCAACCTTAATGTACTGATATTTTTAAATACAATGGTGATCGAAAATTTAATATTACCTTATGTCAGCTTAGAAACTGCCAGTAACCTGAATTCAGATCTATTTGAATCTTACCTAATTGATACCCCTGCCTGCTTATGTAGTTCTCCTGTTGAGG
>NW_018466382.1:0-292 GCF_002113885.1 Mizuhopecten yessoensis
GTATTGTACTGGTAGTTAGTGTAGATATAGGCCTGAGTACTGGGAGATATAGATAGTGTAAATATATTGGCCTTGGTATTGTACTGGTAGTTAGTGTAGATATATTGGCCTTGGTATTGTATTGGTAGAAAGTGTAGATATAGGCCTGAGTACTGGGACATATAGATACTGTAGCTATATTGGCATTGGTATTGTACTGGTAGTTAGTGTAGATATAGGCCTGAGTACTGGGACATGTAGATAGTGTAGCTATATTGGCCTTGGTATTGTACTGGTAGTTAGTGTAGATATA
>NW_018466382.1:359-556 GCF_002113885.1 Mizuhopecten yessoensis
TATATTGGCCTTGGTATTGTACTGGTAGTTAGTGTAGATATAGGCCTGAGTACTGGGACATGTAGATAGTGTAGCTATATTGGCCTTGGTATTGTACTGGTAGTTAGTGTAGATATAGGCCTGAGTACTCGGACATGTAGACAGTGCAAATTTATTAGACTTGGTATTGTACTGGTAGATAGTGTAGATATAGGCCT
>NW_018466383.1:0-556 GCF_002113885.1 Mizuhopecten yessoensis
AGAGGAAAAACTTAGTTCTCAGATAGAGGGTAAGTTTGATAAAATATTGGACAAACTTGGTAACCGATCCTCGGGTAACAATCAGAGGTCGGGTCAAGATAGTCAGAGGTCAGGTCAAAACAACAAAGGTCGGGGCCGAGGTGGATATAATAGGTCCCGGGGAAATTGGCACAACAATAAGGATAAGGCCAAGGATGTGAGGAACTCCCCAAACGAGTAGCAGTCTCTGCTAGCGGCCAATCAGAGACTGAACTTATGTCAAAAGGCCAAGGTCATGGAATTTTAGATAGACTGTTAGGGGTATCTAATGAAAGTAAGATTTTTGTTGAAGGTCAAAAGGTCAAAGCACTGATAGACAGTGGATCTATGGTTTCAACCATATCGAAAACATGCTATGAAAATCTTCTAGATACACTCCAACTTCAAGAATTGAACACTCTAGGATTAGATATAACAGTAGCTAATGGTTCTACTTTGGATTGCTTAGGCTATATAGAGTGTAAGGTTGAGTTCCCTTTCATGGCAGAAAATAGTTTTAATATTCTTATGCTGGTTG
>NW_018466384.1:0-556 GCF_002113885.1 Mizuhopecten yessoensis
TTACAGGTTGGACTGACGGCAGACATTTTTAAAAGGTTGGACTGATGGCAGACAGTTTCACAGGAAGGATTCACAGGTGACTATTTTACAGGTCGAATTGACGGCAGACAGGTTTACAGGTTGCATTGACGGCAGACATTTTTACAGGGTGGACTGACGGCAGACAGTTTTACAGGTTGGCTTGACGGCAGAAATTTTTACAGGTTGGACTGACGGCAGACAGTTTTACAGGTTGGATTGACGCCAGACATTTTTACAGGTTGGACTGACGGCAGACATTTTAAAGGTTTGACTGACGGCAGACAGTTTTACAGGTTGCATTGACGGCAGACATTTTTACAGGGTGGACTGACGGCACACATTTTTACAGGTTGGCCTGACGGCAGACAGTTTTACAGGTTGGATTGACGCCAGACATTTTTACAGGTTGGACTGACGGCAGACAGTTTTACAGGTTGGACTGACGGCAGACCGTTTTACAGGTCAGATTGACGGCAAACAGTTTCACAGCTTGTATTGACGGCGGACAGTTTTACAGGTTGGATTGACGGCGGAC
>NW_018466385.1:0-556 GCF_002113885.1 Mizuhopecten yessoensis
TATCTTCTCGTGGACTAGTACAGTAGTAACGGTAGATGTACCACACATATCGGTGGTCATTTAGATTGACAATTTGATTATATATCAAATATCTACAACAATAGGTAATGAGCCTATTAAAGGAGTGGAGTGGAGCCAGGTAACGGGAACATCTTCGCCCACTAAGGCTGCCTAACTGGTGTATACATTGTAGCTAGGAAGGGAAAAACAATTGCATCGCTTTGAATACAAAGTTTAACATTTATTGAAGACAATTCAAAATTTAAATTAGAATGATGAAAAAATAGATATCGTATTTCAATTTTCAAAAACCTTATACACACAATATCCTAAAAGATCACTAAACAGAATTTCAATTATAAAAACAACGGTAACAGGAGACAGAAGCAATCTTAAGACAATCTCGTGTAATCTCAACACAACTTATAACAGATTGCTTGGTTTATTGTCACAGGCATTCACCATCCTGTACAGTTATGGCACAGATGACGTGTATTATTTAGGTTCTAGTATTATCACGTCTATTATTTCAGTTCTAGATTGATAACGTGTATTA
>NW_018466386.1:0-556 GCF_002113885.1 Mizuhopecten yessoensis
TGATGATGATGATAATGATGATGATGAGATGATGATGATGATGATAATGATGAGATGATGATGATGATAATGAGATGATGATGATGATGATGATGATGATGATGATGATGATGATGATGATGATGATAATGATGATGATGCATTGTATGAAATATGATGAGATGTTGTTTTGTATTAAAAAAGTGATGATGAAGGTGATGAGAATGATGATGAGGATGGTGCATGTCTGTGAGATGTGATGGTAATGAGGCTATTGTTTATGATGGATGATGCTTGATGAATGATGATTATGATAATTGCTAATTTGATGAAGATGTATATTGCACATTAAAATGAAAATAAAAATCAAATTAAAAAAAATAAAANATATGCATAGACATCTATCCCAATCACACAGTACAAGGACAACCTGCTAATAATTGCGTTACCAGTCACGTATATATTTATTATATCGGGGTCAATAGATATGACCCGACCGACATTTTGACGACCTGTTCTTTTCCATAGCTTTAGTGTATATATGGATTTTTGAACTAGGCTAACCCCCACCCCCCAC
>NW_018466387.1:0-556 GCF_002113885.1 Mizuhopecten yessoensis
TATGTTGATACCGTGTCTATTACCTGTGATATTACAGGTGAGGTAGGTGCATTATATATGTTGATACCGAGTCTATTACCTGTGATATTACAGGTGAGATACGTACATTATATATGTTGATACCGTGTCTATTACCTGTGATATTACAGGTGAGATTCGTACATTAGATCTATTGATACCGTGACTATTACCTGTGATGTTACAGGTGAGATACGAGCATTATATATGTTGGTACCGTGTCTATTACCTGTGATATTACAGGGGAGATACGTACATTGTATATGTTGGTACCGTGTCTATTACCTGTGATATAACAGGTGAGATACGTACATTATATATGTTGGTACCGTGTCTATTACCTGTGATATTACAGGGGAGATACGTACATTGTATAAGTTGCGACCGTGTATATTACCTGTGATATTACAGGTGAGATACGTACATTGTATATGTTGATACCGTGTATATTACCTGAGATATTACAGGTGAGATACGTACATTATATATTTTCATACCTTGTCTATTACCTGTGATATTACAGGTGAGATACGTACAT
>NW_018466388.1:0-556 GCF_002113885.1 Mizuhopecten yessoensis
ATACAAATAAACACACACTGCCATTGAAAGTGACGATGGCACAACCCTGGTCGTTCAACCGGGATGGATGACTTCTTAACATTACGAAATGGGACGTAAGTTACCATATCATTATTGTCAATTAGTTTAATAATTATAGATAATCATACAGTATTTTCAGGGTTTGTCGTTCGAACAATGTTCTCATCGCTCGCACATAGATAAAATCTCGAGTCCGCCTACGGTGGCCTCTCGATTTTATCCAAGTGCTCACGATGTGAAAATTGTTCTCACGACAATCACCACTGAAAATACTGTATGATAAACTATTGATCACCTATATACTACTACCTTATATATTTCTCCATTTAAAAACCTCAACTAAACACCATGTTTTCCAATTGACTTATAATGTCAATGGTCAACGATCGCCTGTGATAAACGTAAACAAAAGAAGTTTNCTAAACGTAAACAAAAGAAGTTTTGTGCGGAGGAATACAATGAACCTTAAAACTACGTAGAAAACATATATTTAAAACAATCCTATCGCCATTGGCTTTTACCTATGCACATTTAC
>NW_018466389.1:0-556 GCF_002113885.1 Mizuhopecten yessoensis
AATCCTAAAGTTACTGTATAGAACAGGGATGATCCTAAAGGTACTCTAAAGAACAGGGATGATGATCCTAAAGGTACTGTATAGAACAAGGATGATGACCCTAAAGGTACTATATAAACAGGGATGATGATCCTAAAAGTACTGTTTAGTACAGGGATGATGATCCTAAAGGTACTGTATAGTACAGAAATGATGATCCCAAAGGAATTGTATAGTACAGGGATGATGATCCTAATGGTACTGTATAGAACAGGGAAGATAATCATAAAGTTACTGTATAGAACAGGGATGATCCTAAAGGTACTGTATAGAACAGGGATGATGATCCGAAATGTACTGTATAGAACAAGGATGATGACCCTAAAGGTACTATATAAACAGGGATGATGATCCTAAAAGTACTGTTTAGTACAGGGATGATGATCCTAAAGGTACTGTATAAAACAGGGATGATGATCCTAAAGGAATTGTATAGTACTGGGATGATGATCCTAAAGGTACTGTATAGAAGAGGGATGATGATCCTAAAGGTACTATATAAACAGGGAAGATTATC
>NW_018466390.1:0-556 GCF_002113885.1 Mizuhopecten yessoensis
GATTTATCGAACTTCCACACAGACAACAACGTTTTAATCCAGCGATCTTCCACACAGACAACAACGTTTTGAACTGTCGACCTTCCACACAGACAACAACGTTTTGATCTATATACTTTCCACACAGACAACAACATTTTAATCAATCGACCTTCCACACAGACAACAGCGTTTTGATCTATCGACCTTCAACATAGACAACAACGTTTTGATCTATCAACCTTCGACACAGACAACAACGTTTTGATTTATCGAACTTTCACACAGACAACAACGTTTTAATCCAGCGACCTTCCACACAGACAACAACGTTTTAATCTATCGACCTTCCACACAGACAACAACGTTTTGATCTATCGACCTTCCACACAGACAACAACGTTTTGATCTNTGACCTTCCACAGAGACAACAACGTTTTGATTTATCGACCTTCCACACAGACAACATTGTTTTAATCCAGCGACCTTCAACAAAGACAACAACGTTTTGATATATCGACCTTCCACACATACAACAACGTTTTAATCTATCGACCTTCCACACAGACAACAACGT
>NW_018466391.1:0-556 GCF_002113885.1 Mizuhopecten yessoensis
GTCAAAAGCTTCAAATGACTTCTTCTGAAGAACTGAAAGGTATATGATCTCTATATTTGGCTTGTAGCTTCCTAGGAAAGAGCGAACAAAGTTTGAGAATGAAAATGACCTTGACCTTCTTTTAAGGTCACATGAGGCAGATATGTCAAACACTTTAAACGACTTCTTCTGAAGAACTGGTAGTTATAAAATCTTAATATTTGGCAGGTGGCTTCCTGGGAAAGAGTCAAACAAAGTTTGCGAATGAAAATGACCTTGACCTACTTTCAAGGTCACAGCAGTCAAATATGTCAAACAGTTCAAACAGCTTCTTCTGAATAATTAAAAGGCATAAAATTATAATATTTGGCTGGTGCAATAAATTATTTAATGAGAATATTTTGCTATGACTGCTTAAATATTCAGGTGAGCGATACAGGCCCTCTTGGGCCTCTTGTTTTCCTCCTCATAATCAGAGTGGTCAATCAGTAGTAAAGGTTAATAATATAATTGTTTTCCTCCTCATAATCAAAGTGGTCAATCAGTAATAAAGGTTAATAATATAATTGTTTTCCTC
>NW_018466392.1:0-556 GCF_002113885.1 Mizuhopecten yessoensis
ACCACCCAGTGATAGTTGGGGACACTACCCAATGATAGTTGGGGATACCACCCAGTGATAGTTGGAAACACCACCCAGTGATGGTTGGGGACACCAGACAGTGATAGTTGGGGACACCACCCAGTGATAGTTGGGGACACCACCCAGTGATAGTTGGGGACACCACCCAGTGATAGTTGGGGACACCACNGATAGTTGGGGACACCACCCAGTGATAGTTGGGGACACCACCCAGTGATAGTTGGGGACACCACCCAGTGATAGTTGGGGACACCACCCAGTGATAGTTGGGGACACCACCCAGTGATAGTTGGGGACACCACCCAGTGATAGTTGGGGACACCACCCAGTGATAGTTGGGGACACCACCCAGTGATAGTTGGGGACACCACCCAGTGATAGTTGGGGACACCACCCAGTGATAGTTGGGGACACCACCCAGTGATAGTTGGGGACACCACCCAGTGACAGTTAGGGACACCACCCAGTGACAGTTGGGGACACCACCCAATGACAGTTGGGGACACCACCCAGTGACAGTTGGGGACACCACCCA
>NW_018466393.1:0-556 GCF_002113885.1 Mizuhopecten yessoensis
CTACTAAGGGTCTGTATAACGTGATCTTCTACCCCAGCTGCTGCGGCTGAGGTACTGGCTCCGATTCGAAAAGAATGACTATCAAAGGGCTGATTATCAATGCCAATCCGAGACAATGTCACCTATAAACATGATATAAACGTATGACGCATAAGAGGTCTAGCAAGGTGAACCTAGTCTACAATCAAAGGAGCTGGAGGAACAGCACCTTACGATAACCTGAGATTCAAGTATTTACTCATATAGTAAACACAGGTTTTAAGACACTCTTATCATAAATATTAATATCTACTCCTCTGCCGAATAGCCTACATGGGTCTTAAGACGACCTCAAGGTGAGGGTATAGCAGGACAAATCTGGTTAAACACAAATATCGCAAATACGAATGAAATTGGTATCACATATTGATGACATGAAAAGTCGACACATTCTAAAAACCATAAAAAGCTGCTTTAAAAATACATAACATGAGATCTAAAAAACGGTTAAACATACCATGCTGAGTAATACCATCCACATTTTAGTTAATAATGTACATGTTATAGGAAGACGTTT
>NW_018466394.1:0-556 GCF_002113885.1 Mizuhopecten yessoensis
ACCGATATCAACTAATTTTATTAGATGCGATTGTACTAAAAGTGTGTTGTTTAATTTTCTGTAAAGCAATATACCTGTACATTTAATTACACATTATCCCTCTTGATTAAAAATGTCAAATAATCTTGCCTTAATAATTGAAAAAAGTGGAATTGTTTCGATCCTGAGCGTCCCAGTTATATCGTAAGCCTAAACTTAAAGATACAATTCATCTTATATTTCACAGACCAAAGGATCCTTGATTAGCAGCATATTTTCATATTAGTATTTCAAAATACAATTTTCAGTATTGAGCAACTTAAACCAAAATTTATTTATTTTAAGTTTCCTTGTTACATGCAATGGATAACGGCCTAATTCGAAATATACCATCATATTCGGAGTGGATTTACGCAGACCTAGAAACCTTTTACAAATATCTACATGAAGTTTTTCGGTGTCAGGGCCTTTNACACATACTTCTGATCCGTAGTTGACTATACCACTGACATATGTGCCAAACACTGATAATTGTTTTCTTCCTTGTTCAGGCATTTTTTCTGTGTTTGTTTCAATT
>NW_018466395.1:0-556 GCF_002113885.1 Mizuhopecten yessoensis
GTAAACTTTTGTTTGTCCAGCAATCTCCTCCTACATTTTTCGACCCATTTCTTTGAAACTTAGTAGGCTAAATAATAATGATATGTTGTTTCCTTGAAAAGAATTTTGATTCAACAATTTTTGCAAAGGTTATTGCCCTTTGTTTATTTCAGTATTTGATTTTTGTCCGGCAATCTCCTTCTACATTTTTCAATGGATCTCTTTGAAACTTGGTATACATTATAATCATGATATGAAGTTGTGTCTCCCTTAAAAGAATTTTGATTCAACAATATTTGCAAAAGTTCTTCCCCTTTGTTCATTTCAGTATTTGATTTTTTGTCCGAGATTTTCTCCTACATTTTTTATAGCATGTCAGCTAACCACTTTTAGAATGATCCAGATCTTATTTCAATGTGAGAAAGTATATAACACTATATGGCATTCGACGGGCATATANGCCCCGTGGTACTCTTGTTTGAATTTTGGTGGAATTGGAGGCAAACAAAGACCATTCGACCTACCTTGGTCAATAGTTCTTTTATTGAATCACAAAACTATCTTGTAGTTAAAGTAT
>NW_018466396.1:0-556 GCF_002113885.1 Mizuhopecten yessoensis
AGGCCTAAACAACACCATAACTGCTTACATTGCATAAAATAACAGCAGAATAACGAAGTGTATGTAAAACTTCAATTTAAACGCTAAACTGAGAAAACTAAAGCAAAATTTGAGCAAATTAAAGATTTACACGGAGACCGTTGGAAAAGTTCAATGGAATGAGACAAGGCGTTCTGAAAGGGTAAGTGTTTCTTCTTAATCGACTACACAGCCATGTAAATCCAGGTCAAATGCAAGTTATATCACACTCCCAATGCCACAGGGACCTGATAATTTGTTAGAGCTATATTTGGACCTATAAACTAAGGCGTTCAAAGTACTTTTACATGTTTTAGGGGTTAATATCGACTTTCGGCAAAAATGCCACCCCAATTATTATATATACGAGACTCATTAGGGGAAAGTCGTTCTAAACCCCTAAAACATGTACAATTACACTGGACACCGTAGATCAGGTCCAAATATATTTGTAACAAACCATCAGGTCCCTGTCCTGAAGGCGCGTTTCGGGGTATTGATAACGAAGCAACACCAAATCCTGTGTTTTAACACGGAC
>NW_018466397.1:0-556 GCF_002113885.1 Mizuhopecten yessoensis
ACATTCCTATACAAATAAACATTATGCTTCATATACATCAACATAGCTGAGGAAAATTAACAAATATTGACGAAAAATTCAGTCTCTCTACCTTTTCAGAATTATCAAAACATGCACATAATTACAAGTACCCTAAATCTGAATTAACATAGAATGGGAAAAAATAAAGTATACACAATCACTAAAATTTAGCAATGTTATACAAAAAATA
The DNA here is from genome assembly GCF_002113885.1 of Mizuhopecten yessoensis. Taxonomy (NCBI): domain Eukaryota; kingdom Metazoa; phylum Mollusca; class Bivalvia; order Pectinida; family Pectinidae; genus Mizuhopecten; species Mizuhopecten yessoensis. The sequence continues at coordinate 212 of NW_018466397.1, forward strand.
CGAAATATTTTCCTGGCATCATTTTAGGGGTTACAATTTTTGTTTATCTTATTCTTCAGAACCAATATGACTTCATTTTATGAATATTCCCCAAATGTCAAACTTTCAAGAAAACACCAGCTTCATCAGCTTGAATATTCATCATGAATTAACAAATTCATCACATTGCATATTCTATTCTTCATTAACCCAATCATATGAAAATGTATGACCTTTTTCGGTAATCTTCCTCTATGAATATGCATGATTTGATGATAGATTTACATACCGGTACATAATAACATGCAACTGGAATAATCATTTCAAAGGTTATATACACATATATATGTGTCCAATATGATGTAA
>NW_018466398.1:0-556 GCF_002113885.1 Mizuhopecten yessoensis
TTTTTTTTCCACAAACAAAAATATCATTTTATTCATAGCTAAAGTTATAAAAGCTGTTGTGGTCAATTAGCAACTGTTGTGCAGAAAGGTTTCTTAAACTTGTCTGTTGAGAAAAATTTACGGACGCCTGATGATGCCCTATTGCAATAGCACACCTGAGCAGGTGAGCTAAAAAGGTGACAACAGAACCAGACATATCAAAAAGCAACGAACACGTCCGACTTAATATCGCACAAGGAAATAGAATACTTCCCAATGAAATCATGATGTCAACCATAAAATTTCCCATGGTCTTCATCAACCTGCATCTCTCAAAACCATGTGCTGGTTTTTTCGTCTAGTCAACATTTGTCACGGAAATCGTGATAAATACTGATAATGGCAACAAGTTATAGAATAATAAATTGGTACATGTAAGCACTGTAGGTTGGGGAAGAAGGAATGCTACTATCTAGAAATGGAAAAGGAATAATTGGGAAATTGAAATGATCACGCTTATCACACGGCTTTAAGTTTTAAGCTGTCCCTGCTGGTTAAGTTTTAAGTAAAGATCAAG
>NW_018466399.1:0-556 GCF_002113885.1 Mizuhopecten yessoensis
ATGCGCTTCATGATGGTTTGTTTTAGGGTTGTCAACGGTAAGCCGGTTACATGGTCGGAAGACCACGAACCGGTTAATAAAATCATTGACCTTATAGTCGGACATGTATTAACACCTTTGGGAAGCCCCATGCTTCCATGGATTAGACCTACAGATTATCTACAGATGCGACAAAAAAATTGTAGTAAAAACAGTGTTCAGGCTGACCAGTTGGTGTTGTTTTTGTACATTGTACTATATTTAAAGTTTCAAGTGTAATTGACTCAATAACCTTTGTTAAGGTCATTATCATTATCGCTCGATAACCACAATCATTCTCGTGCGCGTAATGATACATACATTGTGTACATATGTGTACGTCAACAATCCGAGGGTTTCCATTGCTATTTTCGGAGGTAAACAGAAGTTCTATACATACATTGTTGACATTTATATATTCCGATGACGTCAATTTGTTTAAAGTGCCCGACTCTATGATGATTACTGCACCAACTGATAGGACGGCTGGATGTTGTGTTTTTCTACGTGTTTGTGTTCATTTACATACGTTTACTTT
>NW_018466400.1:0-556 GCF_002113885.1 Mizuhopecten yessoensis
AAAAAAAAAAAAAGTCATCAAAATTGAAATGAATGACATTATGAACATTAAATAATCTTCTGTTGTGGTTTATGGGGTATGAATTGCGAAGTGAACGCGATTGCCTCTGTGTCAACCTGGGATTGTCTGCGTAAGAATTTTTTGTCTTTTTTATTCTTTGTTTTTCTTTCCAATAAAGAATTGGAGAGAAATCAAATACCTGCAAATATAACATATTAAAATAACTTATCAATAAAAAGTTTTAATTCTTGTTAAAAAATTTGAAGATTAAAACGAAACATTACCGTCCTGTGAGCCTGTGCTGCTACCACAATGTTGAAGACGTAGACACCGCTATATGGCGCTGTGAACTTCCCGGTTTTTGGGTGATAGGCGGAGCCTAGGTTGGTGAGGTCACGCGTGTACTTCAACACTTGACCATCTAAAGGACCCATGTTTTGGGCGAGAGCGGTAAAAAACGCCACTTGAGATCCAGACCCTCCTGCATTAGATAAGGCATGATAATTCGATGAAATTGTATGAAAGAGTTTTTTAATTTAATCTGTACGTGTCATAT
>NW_018466401.1:0-556 GCF_002113885.1 Mizuhopecten yessoensis
AAGCAAGAAGTGAGGTATTATCAAGTAAAGCGCTAGGAAATCAATGGTATAAGTAGAAAGATAGATAAAGATCCCAAACGTTGCAATGGTTGCAGCAGATTTATATTATAAACTTCAATTCTGCAGGGGGCTCGACATTAGTCGCCCCTTACGATACATGCAGTCGGTAACAGCAGGTGTACTCTTTTCCCGATCGCCCACCTGCAGGGGTGGTGAAAAAAAGGATGGTGCTGTAAAAGTGCAATATTATAAACGCTTTTTAATGCACAGGACCACGAGAATGGTGCTACAAGTGGTACAGTAAACGGTACGCGTAACAAAGGAAAGAAAGGATGCTGCCAAAAAGTAAAATAACGCTTACTATCACAGACGGAGGTAAGGTGAGTGCCTTAAGAAGTGTAAAAAGTGCGTATTACATGTAATAAAGATGAAATGGATTCAGACGCTAATAAGAATATGAAATCCAAATACGAAAAATCATGAATGGAAACGTCAGCGATATAGTATATGTCTACCTGTCATGACTGCAGATGGCAATTGCACTGACACAAGACAT
>NW_018466402.1:0-556 GCF_002113885.1 Mizuhopecten yessoensis
TAACTAAATAATTAAACTTAACATTTTACATCAACTAAAACATATGTATTCACTTAAAAGTCGAGAGAAAGACGCGCACAAAGGGTCGTTATGAGGGAGGAAACCGAAGTCTCCGAGGAAAACTCGTGTTTACGAGCAGATAATTAATTAACAAACTCCAATAAAGAGAGCGAGCGTACAGGTGACATTCGCTTGTGTTTGCATAGTGTTGCGCATATTGATTATGACTTGGATTTCGGTTTGGTTTAGTTTGACTTCGTATTGTTTAACGTCTTATCAACAGCTATCAAAATATCCATCGTAATAGGTCTTATATTTACAAAAGGAATTTAGCAATGGGCAAAGCAGATATAAGACATTTTCTTTTTGTTATATGATGCAATATATTGTAAGAGATTCAGTTGTTTACTAATTCTTAATTACCACGGTAGTTTTGCTCATGGCATAGGCCGTTGTTCTTTTATATCTGTTTCATATATATGGGTCGGGTAGGACTTTTCTACAGCGTATGCTTCCTGTGGATCAGTTGTTACTCTCTGTCTGCCTGTTTGTTTAT
>NW_018466403.1:0-556 GCF_002113885.1 Mizuhopecten yessoensis
TTGGGTTCGATAGTTTTAGAGACAGTTTTTACGAGGACAACATTTTGACACCGAAGGATGACAAAATGTCTTTTATACAACATTTTCAGCCAGGATATAATCAACGAAAATGTACGACATTTGAACAGAAAAGTTCTAAAGAGAAGCTTTATTAACAGGCTGTTATTTTACCATTTTCAGTAACGATGTAACTGTTCTGAGTGTGATACGCATCTTTAGTTTTAATCGGCAAATATATAACGTGATTGTATTTTGTAAAAGTAAGGAAGAACCTAGATTTGAATATATTGATCTTTTTTGAGTGAAGGACTAGACCCACATGGAACTGCTATCCATTAGCCTGGGTACACAGTTGGATAAGATCACCATTAAGACTTATTTACATTTGAAAGCTCGATAATGGCCTAAAATTTGTTTGATTGTTTCAATTAATGCCGTCTGTTCTGTAGTCTATTGGTTCTTGTCAATTACAATCAATGATATTGACTTTCGGCGGTTAAGATGTTAAGTGGTTGATTAAACTCAATGATATATGTGATATCATCTGGAGATCGAT
>NW_018466404.1:0-556 GCF_002113885.1 Mizuhopecten yessoensis
GAACGCAGTCGTATACGTTTGTAACAGAGTCCTACGGATCGGGAAAGGTCCAGAGAGGTCTGCCAAGCACTCCCGACAGTAAGGTGCATCCCGTAACATTTGGGAAAATCAGTCGATTTTGTCTTATTGGATTACAATCGTGAATATGTCATGACAGATTCTGCTGTATCAGATAAAAATCGTAACAATATCCTGTGTTGTCTGGACGGTGTCCTGTGGATCCGGACGGTGTCCTGTGGATCCAGACACTGTCGTGATGACAGGTATGATTTGGAGAAAGTTTGATTGCTGTTTCTTGCCGATTGAGTCCAGATTGTGTCGGTTCACTGTCCGGTCACTGTCTGATCTCTGTCGGATTGCCAAAGGGAGAATCTGGACGCTGTCGAGACAGATTTGGTCGTTTTTTACCATGCAGAAGATACAAATCAGATCAGATTCTGATTGAAAACGGGAGAATTAGAATGAATTTGGCTTGAAAAAGCTGAATCTGGACGCTTCCTGAACAATCTCTGATTGTTGTCGTGATTAAATAAATGTTTTTACAAATTTGTGAATT
>NW_018466405.1:0-556 GCF_002113885.1 Mizuhopecten yessoensis
TAAAGTAATACCAATAGCTGGCGGCTAACGCCTTAGCTAAAAACGGCCCTTTTTAGGGCCACCAAATTAATCAAAAGTATTTTATTGATGTCCGAAAAACGCTTGCATAGCCCCCTTTCCCCCGTTAGAATTTTAGTTATTATTATAAGCTCCGATGTTTACTTGGGACTGTCACATTATATAGTGTGATTGGTGTGTGGTAGTTTTATTTTGTTTATGTGGTGGTACACATTGCCTCTTGACTTCGGTCGCATTTTGATTGTCCCTCGATGTATTTTTGTCTCTCCACGTGGTCTACGCTTGGTTGAGGATTTGCTTTTTTATTGTTGCCTTTTTGTATATATATATTTTAGACATTTTTCATACGGTTGATTCAGTAAATGTACAGCCTTTTCAGTTCTAGTTTACTTTGTTTCTGTTGCGTAGTAATTGACCTTTGCTTTCATTATAATTTCCCTTTTCCCTTCGAAATAAATAGTTTTTTAACATCGTTTTGTATCGAAAATATTATTCTGTACATGTATGTAGGTTTGCAGTGGGGACCCATGTATCTGTT
>NW_018466406.1:0-556 GCF_002113885.1 Mizuhopecten yessoensis
TAAAACACTACTTATATCACAGTTTAACCATTTATTTATAGCACTTCCAAATCCCGATGAAGCGTATATAAGAAAACATAATAGTAGTCTGTAGGATTTTTTATGGAATGGCGAACAAGATAAAATAAAGAGAGATGTGATAATGAAAAGTAATGAAGAAGGTGGTCTGAAAATGATGCATTTAAAATCTTTTTTAACAGCTGTTAAAGCAACATGGAGAAGACGGGTATATAAAGAAGAAAATTGGGCTCTTATTTTAGAAACATATTTTGATAAAGAAACATTAGCTAACTGCGGACTTGCAAAATTGAAAGAAAAATCAAAACATTGTAGTAACTTCGTTTGGAAAGATGTCTTAGAAGCATGGTACAATAATATTATCTCTAGCAATATATACAATACCAATATACGTGAAAACCATCTGTAGTTCAATAGTGAAATTAAAATTGATAGAAAATTTACATTCAAAAATTCATGGTTTAACAAGGAAGTACAATTTGTACATAACATAATTAAACAGGATGGATCACTCTACCATTTTGAAGAATTTCAAGAA
>NW_018466407.1:0-556 GCF_002113885.1 Mizuhopecten yessoensis
TGACTATAGCTGTTGATAGGACGTTAAACAATACTAACCCAAACCCTACACACACGGAGGTACGTCCTTAAATGACCTTAGCTGTTAGTAGGACGTTAAGCAAAACTAAACCAAACCAAATGTTCCCTACAGAAGAATGATAGAAACCGAATTTGATTTGGGTACCAGTGGTCCATTATGATTCAATGTTGTTTAAACCTTGCCCCCTCCCTATGGGGATAGAGGGATGGGACCGAATAATGTAAGGGTGTTGCTGAGAAACAGATCCAATATTTGAAAACATTTGCTATGTAAAATTGAATGTGAATATTTTGCAATGATTGCTTCAATATCGTGGTGAGCGACACAAGCCCTCTTGGCCTCTTGTTTAAGCAACAACTTAAATTTTCACATTTGTTCGTCGATTTATTTAGGTTGGACTATAAATGGTATGTCATTTCAACTATTTGAGTTGCTTTAATTAATTGTTTGTATTTGGTAATTAATTCTAGGTGGTGATAGACTGAGCAGAGACTTCAAGCTGATGCTTGGAAGACCATTACCTGTGTCTGTACGG